>NW_024064781.1:135587-380455 GCF_009727055.1 Benincasa hispida | reverse complement strand
ATATAGGATAAATTAAAAATTACTCATAAAGAACTAGTCAAGTAAAAGAAACAAAGATTGCATGTTAGTTTCATCAATATGAAATATTTAAAATTGATAAAATGAAGTTATTTCGACTATGTTTATTAGATTTACTAACATTATCAATGGTTTAGAAGGACTGGGAAAAATACTCAAATCTTGAGAAGATAAAGAAGCTATTGTGGTCTTTTCCTAAACAATGGGAGCCTAAAGTCACCGCCAATCAAGAGGCAAGGATCTCAAATCTCTCTCCATTGATGAACTCATGGACTCGTTGTTGACGCATGAGATAAAGATAAAAAAAACATGGAGGATGGGAAGAAAAAGAAAAGAAAGAGTTAGCTTTAAAGACCATCTCTTTAGAAGTTGACTCCCAAGATGAATGATGACCTTGATGAAAGATGAGTTGCCTATCTTTCACGTAAGTATAAGAACTTCATCAAGAGAAAGAAGACAATTCAAGAAGCATCTCTCCAACCAAAAGAGTCAAAAGGTGAAAAGAGCAAAAAGGATGAGGTAATATGCTATGAATGCAAGAAGCCGGGTCATATTAGAATGATTGTCCTTTTCTCAAATCATCAAGAAATCCAAGAAGAAAGCAATGAAAGCTAATTGGGATGATAGCGATGAAGAAATGGCCAATTTTTGTTTCATGGCTCATAGTGACAAAGAGGATGAACAAAATGATGAGTAACTCTAGAACCTCTTTCTTATAATGAATTGTTCGAAGCTTTGAAAATATGCAAAATGATTTAGAAAAACTTAGTTCTAAGTATGTTGTGCTTAAAAAGAAATACAATGTTTTATCTAGTAAAAATAAGTCTTTACTTGAAGAAATTGCTTGCTTAAAGAGAATGAGCATGATGCTATGCATATTGATGAAATGAACATCTCTTGTGACAAGCATGCTTTTGATTGTGATAAGAAAAATGCCTTGCTTGACAAAGTTAAATTTCTTCAGCATGATAGTTGTGAAAAAGATAATTTGATTAAATACTCAAAGAAAAGGAATTTAGTGCTTTGCAAGAACTTGATAAGGCTAAAGAATCTATTAAAAAGTTGACAATATGTGCTTAAAGATTAGACAAGATAATTGAAGTAAACAAGCCTTTTGGTGATAAAAGAGGTTTAGGCTATATTGATGAATGTTCTACTCCTTCAGGTTCTAAAACTATCTTGTTAAAGCATCTCATAATATGCCTAAGCTTAATATGCTAAGGTTGTGTCTAAGCATGTTAATCAATCCTTTGTGCCTATATATCATTATTGTGGAGTGTTTTTAAATTGAAATATGCTCATACTACTCTCCAAGAATAAATTTTTCTCAAAGGCAAAGTTTCACAATGCTCCAAGGAATAATTTCTCCAATAAAAGTAGAGTGAATAATTGTTGTAAGAGATAAATCTTTGCACAATGTTGTTTGTTTCTCATGTGGTAAGTTTGGACATACAACTTATTCTTTTACTTGTCTAAATCCAATGCCTTAAATGTCTATGTAAAAATGAAATGGATTCCCAAGTTTGTCAATGCTAACCATCTAGGACCCAAACAAATGTGGGTACCAAAGAATCAAACTTGAACATTTGTATTTGTAGTTTTGTTTGAAAGACTCTAAGAAAAATAAGTGGTACTTGGATAGTGGTTGCTCGGGCACATGACGGAGAGACCCACCAAGTTTGTCTCTCTCTCCAAAAAGGATGGAGGTCTTGTAACCTTTTGGTGACAACAAGAAAGGTAAAATAATTGTTAAAGATAGTATAGGTAATGAATCTTTATTTTTTAATTGAAATGTACTTTTGGTTGATGGTTTGAAGCATGATTTACTTAGTATTAGTCAATTGTGTGATAAGACTTTGAGTTGTGTTTGATAAAAATGAATTGCTTAAAACAAGCTCCAAGAGCTTGATATGATAGACTTAGTAATTTCTTGCTTGAGAATGGATTTAAAATGGGTAAAATTGATACTACTCTTTTTATTAAGACTAAAGAAAATGATATGCTTTTAGTACAAATATATGTGGATGATATTATTTTTGGTTCTACTAATCCATTTTTGTGTCAAAAATTTTCTAAGTGTATGCATAGTGAATTTGAGATGAGTATGATGGGAGAACTTAGCTTTTTCCTTGGACTCCAAATCAAACAACTCAATGATGGTATTTTCATAAGTCAAGAAAAATACACAAGGGATTTGCTCAAAAGGTTCAAATTTAATGAAAGTAAAACTGCAAAAACTCCTATGAGCACATCCACTAAGCTTGACAAGGATGAAAAAGGTAAATGTGTGGATATAAAAACTTATAGAGGTATGATTGGATCTTTATTTTATTTAATTGCTAGTAGACCCGATATTATGTTTAGTGTATGTCTTTGTGCTAGATTTCAATCTTGTCTTAAGGAATCATATTTACATGCCGTTAAAAGAATTTTTAAATATTTGCTTAGTACTATTGATTTAGGCCTATGGTATCCTAGAAATGTTGAATTTAATTTGGTAGGATATTCCGATATGGATTTTGCAGGTAGTTTACTTGACCGTAAGAGTACTAGTGGGACTTGTCAATTTCTTGGTAGTTCCTTAGTCTCTTGGTTTAGTAAAAAGCAAAATTCGGTTGCCTTATCCACTACCGAAGCGGAATATATTGCAGTTGCTAGTTGTTGTGTTCAAATTCTTTGGATGTTGGATGAAACAAACTCTTTGTGATTTTGGATTAAAGTTTGATAATGTGCCTATATTTTGTGATAATACTAGTGCTATTAATTTGACTAAAAATCCTATACATCATTCTAGAACTCATTCTAGGACTAAGCACATTGATATTAGACATCACTTTATTAAAGAGCATGTGCAAAATAATAATATTACTCTTGAATTTGTAGGTTCAAATAATCAATTAGCGGTTATTTTTACCAAGCCTTTGAATGAAGAAAAATTTTGCAAAAATACGCTTGAGCTCAGTATTATTCATTGTGGTGTCTCTTGATTTTATAATTTTATTTGTTAATCTTTTAGAAGGTATTTTGATAGGGGGAGATATGGAAAGCATGTGTTAATATTCTTAGGGGGAGTTGTGCTAAATTTATGTTCATGTTTTTAAAGGAAACATTTATGTAGTTTTAAATTTTTCTTAATTATTCTTTTTGATGATTCCAAAGAGGGAGAAGTTTAAGAAAAATATGCTATTAAATTTGTTTTTGATTTTGATTGTATTAATTAGGGGAGAATTTATTTTTTTTTTGAGTGAATTTCAAGAAATGATCTTTATGGTGATATGTTGAATTTTATTATTGTGCTACATATGCTACATATGGTTACATTATTTCAAGCTATTTTTTTGAATGGCTTTTCATCATAAAAAAGGGGAAGATTGTTGGCTTTTTGGCCCTTAATCTCAAATTAATTAATTAATCAATGTTTTGATGATAACAAACTCAATTTTTAATTACTGAAAATTTTAGTATTTTAATATGTCCATAGCATAGAGCTCAAAACATAGATTCCAACACCTCTTGAATTACTCAAATCGGAGTTAAAACGAAGACGATATGACCGAAACAAATCTATAGAGAAAATATCGTGGTAGATGACGTGACATAACCAGAGCTTTTGCATGTAGACATGTGGCAGTATATTGGATGAATGGTGGATCTCTAAAAAGAATGAATTTAAAAATAAATGAATTAAAAAGAAAATGAATTAAAAGGAAAATGAATTTAATATTATTTTATGTTTGTGTCTAACGGTTAGTTTTTGACACATGGTATGTTTTTTTAAAAAAATAAATTTCAAAAGAAAAGGAATTTAATATTATATTTTGTTTGTTTCCAAAATCCAATGGTCCTAATTAATTGTGATTTCTAAAAAAATTTTCCATCTCTATATAAACTATCTTCCTCTCCAAATTTTAAAGGAACAAAATTTACATTTCATAATTTTCCAAAACTCAAAAGTTCCATTGTTGCTCTCTCTAAGTTCCCAATTTTTTTCTTTTCTTTTCTTTTCATCTTATTCTTGAGAGAGTGTTATTGTATTGTGAGGGTAAATTTGTCGAGTGCTTAAACTTGTAAATCCACTCTAGTGAGAGTTGTATTGTGTTCTTAAAAAATTTCAACATTTGTAATGGTTTGATCCTAAATCGTGGAAAGGATCGAGTTTGCTCTTAAACTCGTAAAAGGAGCGGTTAAACCCTAAACCCTAAACCCTAAACACAATGACATTCACATAGCCTTCTATGCGTCCACCACACTTCCTAGACGTCCAACCCTTCAAACGTTAAGGTTCTATCTACTTATTGTGTTATATGTTATCCAACACTTAGCCAAATTTCCAGTATGGACCTTTTATGCGTTCATTACCTTTTTGCTATGCGTCCAACCCTAGTTTTCTCACTTAGTTGTATATAGTTCAACACGTGGTTATCCAACACTTAATCATTTTCTTTCCCCATGCGTTCACCTAGCCCTAAACATCCAAAAATGGTTCTTCTTGCCCTAGCATGCGTCCATGTGAGCTATTCTTGTCCAAGTATGCGCCCAAAACTCCTACAATTCCAGTATGCTTCCAACTCCTAGATCAACCACATGTTTCTAATACTTAGAAATTTCTTTCAAGGTATAGTTTAGGTATTTGGCCAATCTTTTCCTTTCAAGGCTTTTAAGTTTGAACTTTTTTCTTAACCTAAGGAATTTTGTGAGGACTCGAGTGTCACAATTTCAGTCTCCAATGAAGACGAAATTCAAAGGAAGATAAAAAAAATATTTAGATTTTAGTTTCTTGTAGAGACTGAATCTAATAAGACAAAAAATTACCTCTATTTTGATAGATAGTTTTCAGACAATCTGTATTTTGCTTTTTTTTTTTTTTTCAAAATCACCCTATTTTATCACTTAATTTGGCAGTATACCATCCACAAAAGGATAAAATACTTCTAAAACCTATCAGCAAAAAGGCAGCTGATGAACATATGGCTAATTTTTTCATGGCCAAATTTGCAAATAAAGTAACCGTGTGGGGAATGTAATCTTTTTAGGGTAAGAATTCTCCCATATTATTTTATGATAGGGATGATTGGTGGAGTTTAGAACAATTCTCTTATATATTGTTCAACTAAAAAATAAAGTATAACTAACATTAATAATTGTATTCTATTTATTTATTATACATCACATATCATATATCAATCTCTTACTCTTTAAATGTCTATCAGTGACTTTCATAAACATATATTTGTTCAAATATTCATGTATCAATTATATATAACTTTGCTTTAAAAGAAATCTATAACGAATAAGATGTGAAAGCAAAATTGAACTTTAATGAAAGACATATAAATCTAGTTTGTAAAATAAGATAATTCAAAATTATTGAAAGTAAATTCTAAAATTGAAAATTGAAAATGGTTAAAACTATTTATTTTTACAAAATCAAAACATAAGAGAAAAATTAACTCAAAATTCCAGCCTTTAGTCACACAATACTTTTTACTTAATTTTAAGATTAAGTGGAAATGAGAATGCCTCATATTCTAAGAAATCAAAATTCACACTCGCTTTCACCATCTTCGAAGATAAAAATATAATGTACTCAAACAATAAAATTATATATGACATTGACATTGAGTACTCCTAACAAATTCATTTCATATTTATAGGCATTTTTGCATCTACGTCGCCACTTAAGAGAATATACCATATTCCTAAGCTAGAATTAGGATGGACAAAAGCATTACGAATTGCTTGCGTCAAAGAGTGAGCGTCCAAATTATAAGAATGATTAAACTTTAGAAAAGTAATAACACCTGTTCGACTTGTGAGATCCAACATAGCCTCAACCACGTTCTTTGTTTAAAAAAATGTCAGTTGATGGCTTATTAAAAATATGAATGATATTTGCTGAATCAGATTCAATAATGAGGGGTTTAGACAACTCCTTTCTAAGCTGGAGAATACAAGATAAACTAATTCTAATAGCCTTGCCTTCCAAAGCTTTAATGAGCCATATCTGGTTAATGTATTTGTACTTTAAAAAAATAGGGGATCATTGGGAGTCACAAACAACCCATCCAAGATTGCCGATTTTTTTTTACAATTCCAAGAAGCATCAATATTGAGTTTCAAGAAATTGCTTGGGGGAGGGGACCCATTTTCTGACTTATACGATTCTCTAATCTCACCAAAGTAGGAAACACATTGGCACCAATAGAAGATGAAGAAATATAATCATTAATAAACTTGAGCAATTGATGAGTAGTAGCCTTCTTACAAGGAGCTTCAAAGTTAAGGAGGTGTTTCTTAGTACCAAATATTCCACATAAAAATAATGGCATTCTGAATATCATAAGAGTGTAGAAAACTTTTTTTTTTTTTAGAATAGGTGATATTATTATACAACAACAAGGGGGATCCCATAGCCCAGGATAAAGACATCAAAGGATCAAAGCACAAGCAAAGATAGGGTAACAAAACCAAAAACAAAGCCTACAAGATAAGATCAGAACAAAACCAATACAAAAAACAAACTCGCAGACCACTAGAGAGAAAAACAGAGAAAAGAAATCCCATAAATAAGGGACAACAGCAAAACAAAGAACAACGAAAAGTACAACAAGAAAATATCTGTAAACACATAATATAAGACCAAGAAGATCAACCCGCCAGGAAGAAGCACGAGCACGAACCGTAGAGATCATAAGGTGAACCAGAGCTAACACCGACCTTGGACTACTTCCATGCAGTCGTCGATTACGTTCTTGCCAGATGTAGTATATAGAAGCACACCAGAATACACAGAATAACTTACTACACACCCCCTTACCCGACCCCACTCGACACAACCAACTCAACTCCACACTAAAAAAATAAATGATCTCGCGACTCCACACCTCCCTTACACAGAAGGCACCCCTCTTCTGACAACACACCCTAACTCCTCAACCAATTCTTCATACCTAACCTGTCCCTCACAGCTAACCACGCACAGAAGAAGTGGCGTGGAATACCACCTCTCGCCTACAAAATACCAGCCCAAGACACCCTAGGACGACGAGGACGCAAACTCTCCCACGCACTTGCGATAGAAAATCGACCACTCGCATCCGACACCCATACCCAATAATCTTCCCCTCTCGCCCAACGGCACGCACACCTTATCCCACGCCACCCGTGCACCACCCCGACTCACCGCACTACCCTTCCATAAATAACTACGTAACAGATGATCAACCTCATGAGTTACACATACAGGCAACATGAAGATGCTACACCAAAACACCTAAAAGGATTGTAAGATAGACCTAACAAGTTGTAATCTTCCAGCAAAGGAGAGGGGCCGCGTTGCCCAGCTTCTAATACGTGCTGTAATCCTCTGAATCAAAGGAGCAGAATCCTCAGCCCTCAACCGACCCACCAATAAAGGTAAACCCAGGTACCTAACAGGCAGCGAACCAAGAGAGAAATCCATAAACGCAGCTAGTTCCTTTGCCTCCCCAGACTCCACACCCGCAACAAACATGGAACTCTTTCCAACATTAGCAACTAACCCAGATAACCCTGCAAAATCTGCCAGGAACTGCCTCACAAACTCCAAAGAATCTCTCTCAGCTGCACAGAAAAACATCAAATCGTTTGCAAAAACCAAATGAGTCAGGCCCACACACTCACACCGATCATGGAACCTAAAAGGAGGATTATTCAACAACTTACACAAGATCTCCATCACCATCACAAACAAAAAAGGAGACAACGGATCCCCCTGCCTCAACTCTTTCCTACCAGGAAAAAACCCTTCAATGGAACCATTAACCATCACAGAGAACATAGGCGAAGTAACACAAGCCCTCACCCAACTAACAAATTGAAGGGCGTACCTATAGCCAATAACACACCAAACAAAAAATCCCAATTTAATGAATCATATGCCTTTTGAAGGTCTACCTTCAACACACAACGCGACTTCCCTTTGCCCTCCTTATAGCCCCCCACAAGCTCTTGATACAATAATATGTTTTCGAAAATCGACCTACCTGGAATAAATGCAGACTAGTTACCACTGATGAAAGCAGGCAACCATAACTACAATATCTCAGCTAAGATCCTCGAGATACACTTATACACAACATTGTAATAAGAAATAAGACGAAACTCCTCCATACGTTCAGCTCCCCGCCTCTTTGGGACAAAAGTGATAACAATAGAATTAACTCCACCAGGCAGGTAACAGGACTAAAAAAAATTCAGCACAACATCACAGAAATCATCCCTAACCACATTCCAAGCAGCTCTGTAAAAATAAATCGAAAACCCATCAGGCCCAGGAGCCTTTCCAGACTTCATCGAGAATAAAGCCTTCTTAATCTCATCCCGACTCGTTGGGCGACCAAGCGCCTCCATCCCTTCCTTGGACCAGCTGAATTGCACAATATCCCCAATTCGGGCAGTAAGATCCCTATAACCCACTGGCTGAGACCCTAAACAACCCCGAAAGAAATCTACTGCCATCCCTGCCATCCTGTCATGCATCGTCTGGCGAGTCCCCCAGCATCCACGACCAATAAAGAAGTTTATACAAAATAGCTGAAAACTTTCATCAACCAAATAGTTGAAAATTTATTATAGAAGAGGAAAAGAATTTGAATTTTTAATTTTGACAAAAAAAAGTGAACACAAAATTAGCTTCCTAAACAATGGACAATACTTTTGGTAGAAATAATTAAAGAAAAAAATTGCACAAACCACTTATGGAATATGGGGTGAGTTACAAACTATCACATACATGAACTTACAATTTAATTAGTTATAGTTTTATGGTTGCAATCAACCCATTTTCTTAGACTAGCCTTTATGAATCACACATCGATGAGGAGCGACAAACTTGTAATATTAGGGAAAAAAAAAAAAGAAAAACATAGAGAGGAAGTTCACATTCAACAAATAAAGCGACAAACGAAAGGTCATTATTGGTTCAACTTGTTACAAATCGACGAAAAACCTAAAGCCTAATCTACGAAGTACTAATGGTGGAAATATGAGGTCATTAGTTTAACAAAGAGTGACTTTTGCCCTTCTTCAAGTTTTTTATGTTATATATTAAAGTTATAATCTACCTCAAATGATTTAGATATGAAAGGCAGATTTGTTTTGACATTTTAAAATGATTTAAAATAACCTTCTGATGATGGATTGATATTGAAGGAAAAAAATGAAAGCAAACAAAAATCAATCTTAAACCCTTACAAAATCCTTAATTTTCAAATTTCCCCTCAAACGATTTACAAATTTTGCTGCCGCCGCCGGGTTCATTGTCTTGCCATCGGACAACAGTCACCAATTCCTGCAGCTGTCGTTGCCGGTCTATCAACCCAATTCCTAGAGCTTTCGCTTTTCTTCAGGCGACGTGCACGAGCGGCGTAATTCTAGTTCTCTCCGTCACGTTTCTCTTTCGGCGAATGACGAATCACCAGGTGACCAACGACGATATACGTCCATTGGCGGAGTTAGCCAGAGACGTGAAAACTCACTTCAAAAGGCTTCGCCTAAACCTTCGCAGCAGCGTTTCTCTCCGTTTCGGCGAGTTTCGACATTGACCCACACTCCGTTTGGTCTCAAATCAGTTTGCCCATAACGTTTAAGGTTCAAATATGCAAGCTTGGACGTTTTCGAACACCAAACAGCAAGGTTCGAGCCTTTCGGTAAGATTTGGTAAGAGTCCAAACTCTTGGAAGTCTTCTGTTGTTGTGTTTGGATAGATTTTGAAGTATTTGATTGAGATTCCATCAGTATTAGCATGCCTCGAACCTTTTTGGATTTGATTGAAGTGTGTTAGATTAGTTTTTAACATGTGAAAGCTTGCTGTCTGTAGTTTTGGGGCTACTTCGAAGTGACTAGTTAAGGTTTATGGTGGGTTTTGGATAAGAATATACATGCTTAAAAATCAATAGGTGTTGATTAAGGTTTTTGAGTTGAGTTCTAGCACTTAAACATTATGTTTAGAAGTTGATGTTTGTTCAAGGAAGTGAATTTTCGAATAGTGAATTTTCGAATTGAGAATAGTAGGTTGTCGATCGAGGTTAGTAGTTTCCACATCCCTTCCATGATGTAAGTTTTTTATAATGTTTTCACTGTTGTGATTTGAATGTGTTTTGGATGTTTGAAAGTATGCTATATGCGATTTGAGGATCAACTGAAATTTTTTTGTATATTTCTAGAAAATTTTGTCAAATGAAAGTACCAGACTGTTTTGAATGATAGTTGCAAGGGTCTTGATTGATTTTCGAATTGAAAGTGCTTATATTTAGGTTTTGTTACTTCTCAAAATTATTGAGCTTGGATGATTTCTTATGAAAATTGCTATTTGAAATGAATTTTTTGTTTCAAATGCTTATGGACAATTTGATAGAGCTATTCGGATATACCTTTTTTTTTGGATTGTATGCTTATTTTATAGTAGCTAAATGTGGAATTGACGATATATGATTTGTTGGAAATTTATTTGTGGGAAGACACTTATTAATGGTTTGACATTCTTTTGGAATGAAGATTTATGTGTATTGCAGTCACATGACCTTGCACTTAAGTAATTGACTTCTATTTTGGTCATCTACGGTGGGCTATTTCAACTATGCATCTATCCTACTCTGTAAGTGAAAGCACTAAAGAAGACTATTATATGAAAGTATTGATTGATTGAGAGTTTTGTTTGATTGAAAGTGTTGACCAATTGAAAGCTTTGTATTTGAAAGTATTTAAAGATTTGTTTTCATAAAAAGTATTTAAGGTTTTGTTTTGATTTAAAGACTGTTTCAAAGTTTGAACTTGAAATGTGTAGTCTTGAAAACTTATTTGCTTGAAAGATTTTGATTTTGAAACTATCATTTGTAACAAAGTTATAGCTGAAAGCTCTGGCAATGATTTGTATTTTTGTTTACAAAAGTTTTGAAAGGAAATGAATTTCAAAGCTTGACATGTGAATTGCTTATTGAGTATTTTTATACCCATTTTTTCTTTTCCAAAATATTTTTAGATGACAGATCAGGTGATAATTTTGAAGAAGTGAAGTTTGAGGTTCTGGCTCAGGACATCAAAGGATGTTTATCTTAGGATTTGATAGTTTGATTTAGAAATTGTTTATAATAACTTGCTTTTGCTGATTTGTGTCATAAGTTGTAAAGGTTTGTAATAGTTATATTTTTGCATTATTTTTTTAATAGCTGTATTGGAAAATACGGGCTGTAGGTAACTGTTAATTTACAATGAATTTGTTAATGTTTCAGGACACTTTTGGTATGATTTCTGGGAGGTCTACTTAAACGGCTATAGACTGTGCAGTGGCTAAAAGCAGTGGATATATTTGCAACTTTTTGTAGTTTTTCTCCTCCTCTAGACCACAGAGGAAAAGCAAATAACGACCCATTTTCATGAATTGTTTGTTACTCGCTGTGAATAATCCCATCAAGCTCAATATATTAAAGCTCAAACTAGTCAAATTCACCTCTACTGCAATTGCTCAACTAAACCCATGTTCTTTTTCACACAGTGATGATGAACGAAGTACCACCTCCTTCAACACAACTTTGCATATTCGATGTAAACCGTCAAAGGTGGTCCAAATTCTAGAAAGTCTCCGAAGGGAGCCCAACATTGCCTTTTCCTTCTTTCGCGAATTGGAGGAATGGGGATTTCAACATAACATTTCTACTTACGCAGCTCTAATTAGGATATTGTGCTCTTGGGGTTTGGGGAGAAAGCTTGAATCTCTGTTCTTGAATCTCATTGGCTCCAAGAAAATGGAATTTGATGTCTTAGATTTGCTTGACTCACTTAATCAAGAGTGTGTGGTGGATGGCTCATTTATTCGAGCATATGATGCCTTAATCAAGGCTTATGTCAGTGTTAACTTGTTTGATAGTGTTATGGATTTACTTCTCCGATCAGAAAGGAAGGGATTTGTTCCCCATATTTTTACTTATAACTATCTCTTGAACAGCCTTATCGAGCATGGGAAAACGAATATGGCTCTAGTTGTGTACAAGCAATTGAAGAGGTTTGGTTGCCAACCTAATGATTACACTTATGCTACTGTAATAAAAGCACTTTGTAAAATAGGTAACATGGAAGAAGCTATAGACATTTTTGAGGAGATGAGTGAATCTGGGGTGGTTCCTAATGCCTTTGCTTGTGCTGCATATATTGAAGGGTTGTGTACCTACGATTGTTCAACTTCAGGGTATCAGTTGCTACAAGCATGGAGAGCAGAACAATTCCCAATAGACGCATATGCTTACTCTGTAGTAATTCGTGGATTTTGTGAAGAGATGAAACTAGATGAGGCAGAATATGTCTTTCTTGATATGGAAAAGTATGGAGTAGTTCCAGATGCACAAACTTACGGCGTGTTGATCAATGGTTATTGCAAGAAATTGAATTTGCAAAAAGCTTTGTCTCTTCACAGTCTCATGTTGTCAAAAGGTCTAAAATCAAATTGTGTGATCATCAGCTCTATCCTTCAATGCTTGCTTAGGATGCAAATGTATTCAGAGGTAGTGAACCAATTTAAAGCATTTCAGGAAAAGGGGGTATTTTTGGACAAGGTTGTATACAATATTGTTGTTCATGCCCTATGTGAACTAGGAAAATTGGAAGAAGCTATTGAGCTGTTAGAAGATATGACAAGTAGACAGATCCAGATGGATGTTGTGCATTATACAACAATGATTAAAGGTTTTTTTCTTCAAGGAAAAATTCATGAAGCAATGATGATGTTTGAAAATTTGAAGAAAAATGGTGTTGAGCCTGACACCATCACTTATAATGTGCTTGCTGCTGGATTATGTAGAAACGGTCTTGTATCTAACGTCCAAGGCCTTCTAGACTACATGGAGGAACATGATTTGAGAAAAGACCCTAAAATGCCTGACCTGGTAATTGAAAATTTATGCATAGGAGGCAAAGTGAAAGAAGCGACTGTATTTTTCAATAGTTTAGAAGTAAAGACAGTAGATAACTATTCTGCCATGATTAATGGGTATTGTGCAGCCAACCGTACGAAATCTGCATATGAACTTTTTGTTAATTTGTCCAAGAAAGGGGTTCTTATTAAAAGAAGTTCTCTCGTTAGGCTAGTTAGCAGGCTTTGCATGGAAGATTCTAGCATTAGAGCTATTGAGGTGATAAAACAACTTCCAATTATGAATGTGGAGGCTAATGAGATTGTGTACAATAAAGTCATAGCTTCCCTATGCCGGGCAAGAAATATGAAGATGGCCCAAAGTTTATTTGATTGTTTAGTTTGTGCTGGCTTGACTCCGGATCTCATCACTTACACAGTGATGATAAATGGCTATTGCAAGATTAATTTCTTGAGAGAAGCTTATGAACTTCTGTGTGATATGAAGAATCGAGGGAGGGAACCTGATATTTTTATCTATACAGTTTTGCTTGATGGTCGATTTAAAACCAGAGTACGAGAGCTTTGCTCCTCCGTAGAAATTGTTAATGAAATGAAGGACATGAAGATTACTCCAGACGTTGTTTACTACACTGTATTGATTGATGGGTATTGCAAAATGAACAACCTTAATGATGCTTTTGTCCTCTTTGAGGAAATGGTTGATCAAGGAATAGAGGCTGATACAGTGACTTATACTGCCCTACTGTCCGGCTGTTGTAGAAGTGGAGATATGGAGAAGGCTCAAACCCTATGTTATGATATGATGTCTAAGGGAATTCTCCCTCCTAAAATTTTTTCACATCTGTTGCACCACGATACCCTAAAAACCAAGAAAATGCAACTTTACAAGCACTTTACTGAATAACAGTGAGTAGCATCAGTCTTGGAAATTTTCAAATGAAGTATAATGCTTAGTCCTTGTACACAATGCTGTTCTCTTTCTTTTCTTTTCATTGGCTTGTCCTGCCTCTCTCCTCCTTTTGAGTATACTAGTCTTTTATAATTTGCAGGTCTTGGATTCTTCACAACTGAAATCTACTTGAGCAATATGAAAGACCTCTACTTTGACCTAAGGATGTAATAGTAAATTGCGTGGTCTTGCTGCAGGGCTTCGAAATTCAAATATACAATATCAAGGTTCATACTTTGTTATTTTTCTTGGCCTCACACTCATTCTTTAAAATTACTTTCTTATAATCTTTTTAACGCTTGACCTAGGGGGGCACAATCTAGTTTTCCCTAGTCCAATGACCACTCTGCCAAAGGTTACTTTCTGATAATCCTAAACTCAAATATTAATGGGCAATATCAACAGCTTGTTTGAATAAATATATTTGTAAGGACTTATTTGAAGAAATATAATGGGGTTTCTGTTCATCATTTTATGGCTTTTAAGGTACCAATAACCATAATTGAGCATCAGTCAGAAGTTAAATCTCTTAAACGGTAATCTTATTGCTTTGCCTTGCAGTTTCTGTGAATGGAAGTCAGTCTCATATGTTGCAAATATGGTGTAAATGCTATCCAGAGCTGTAAGTTTCTAAATTCTAATGTCATTGGTTTCTACTAATCATTAAGGTTTACAACCTCATAATCCCTACAATCCTAATCTCCGATTCTGAGCATTAGATTTTCCTCAAGAGAAAAATATTAATTGTTAATACCAGAACTTTTGATGTTCTGAGAATGGAGAATCTGAGACAGTTAGGTCCACCTTATCGTAGAACTACATTTTATACGGCTTTCTCCAACTCATCTCTTTTTGACTTGCCATATTTCTGGTTTTGATCATCAACATTATCATAAAACTGCGGAGTTTTCACATTACAGGGTTGACATAAGGCTGCATTTAACACACACTAAGGTGTTGATTAATACGTGGAGTAGTATTTCCTCTTGTTTGTTTGTGAGCATTGGCTTGGTTCCATGCAGATAAAACATGCTTAGGATTATTTTCAAATAGGAAGACTTAGATTATATTCATACACTTCTGTTCATTGCTAAGCATGCTAACTCTGATAACGCTTTTAGCCATTTTGGAAGTATAACAAAGACCTCTGATGGAACCAACCCGAGTCTAGATCACTTGTTTTCCCTCCCTCTCGGGAGACAAAGAAACAATACTATTTAATATAAGAGAGTTGCACTTTAGTTTTTAAGCTTGTATAAGTTGAAATTCTCTCCATCTCTCATCATACATGGATTCTTAATTGAAATTTGATTACTTCTTTGTTCACTATAGGTTCTAATTCTTGCTTCATTGCCTCTGGTGATATGAACTGTCAGACATCACATTATTATTTCACATTTTTATCTAAAAATTTTAATGCAATTTTATTGGTTTTCAATTTTATCATTTTATGACATGAAGTAAGGTATTTTTGTCGTTTTGCTATAATCTATGATATAGAAAGAGCAAGGACATCAAGTTATTATTGCAAAGTTAGACTGGAAATCACTCTGTTAGGCCCCCATCGTGAAACTTAATTCCATAAAGATTAATGTGAAACCTTCAATTCTAAATGTTTATACAAGAAAGGGCAAAAGTTGGAAGTGATGCCTCCAATTAGAATTAGTGGTACGTCTGCATATGTTGGTTAGCTGGTTAGAATTAGGGATCTAGGTATCAGAAATTGTGGACAGATTTTGAGAGAGAATACAGCTCTCTCGAATAGCCTGGGTTTGTATGGGGATATTGTCACTTTGATCTCTACTATTAAAATTCGCCAAGATGCCTATCACACTTTTGCAGTATTACAGAGTGAGTCAATTTGTTTCCGGTCAATGTTAACCACATATTGATGCGACTTACTTTGTCTTGTACAACATGTGGGGAAAATATTGTTGAAAAAGCCGTTTTAGCTATCTTATTCATCATAAAACATGTAGTTATTTACCCCATCAAATGAAAGGTCTTTTTCCCGCCGTCCCTTGTAATTATTAGTAAATTTATATCTTCACTGGCCTGGTATTCTTTAGTAATAATCTGAAAACTATGTTTTGTATTATCTTTTGGATCTCAGACCACTAGTCTCTTTTCATTCCCTTAATGAAAAATTTCATGTCTTTTTCTAGAAAAAGTAATAATCTACTCTTCCATGAAATTTTCATTGACACAACATTTCCAACCTGTTGTATACAGTATATTGCAGTTCAGGAGATGGTGTGTTATTCCCGGGGTACCCTAAAAAACAAAAGGAACCAAAGAAGTGAATGGTTAAGTCGCACGTCATCTCTCTAAGATGCACTTGGGAAAAGGGAGAACTGTGAAAATGAATTTGGGTCATGTAAGAATATCTGTAACCTGTTACAGCTGATTTTAGTCAGCCTTTTGTGCTGTTTTTATAATCTTATAAAAGCATCCTTGCAGAACTTTTTGAGTAATACTTCATGTCAGGAAGAGGCAAAGTGCACAGTAAGAGTCAGAATTCAGTAATAGTCACCAGTTCTACCAATCAAGCAATTTGTAGTTTCTTTAGTCTCATGTTTTACATGATACAGTTATTTTGATTCATCTTGCTGGATTTGTACTATTGGTAACATAGGAACAATTATCTTAATCAGGCCCTTTTTTATTATAGTCTAAGCTTCGTTGAAACTCTTCTGGAAGATAAACCGATGTACACGCATGTTCGAGCAAGCTCAACTTTGAATTGGAGATTTCTTGCAACTTGGTTTGGTTCATCACCTTTCCTTTTTGGTATCATGCAAACCTTTATGGAGTTATCTCAGAAAACCAATTGGTTTGAAATGAAACATATGGCTTTCAAATTGATTCTTAAATGTCATGTATAGATGGAGCTCATATTTGCTACCTATCAGAAGAATTCAAAGCAGTGGTCTAGAAGAAGCTAATATATTGGTGCAGTTCTCATGTTTTCACTTCGATTCTTTCACAAAGCCTCAAAAGGAGAGACCTAAAGTGCTCCACGGTTACAGGAAAAGAATAATTATCGTAGCGCTGTATATTTTTAGCTATGAATTAGCATTATACAAATTATTATTATTTTTATTTTAAAAATTCCCTATTGTTGGCAAAAAGGTGCACATGGGATAGATATCTATTTATTTGGTTTGCAATTCGGATTCTGTTTTATGTTTTCAGATTCACTTAATTCAACGAATATGTGTTTGACATACAACTTGGATTCTGGAACGACTCGAATTTAGGAGGGATACATGAATGGATCGATATTATATTCGGATGAGAGGGATCTTGAGATACATGAATGGATCGATATTATATTCGGATGAGAGGGATCTTGAGAACATGAAAGTATGGTGAAGAAACACTTAAAAGAATTAAAAGTTACTACTTATACCAACAAGTTGCATCTTCCTTTTTGGTGGCTCAATCATAGAAATTTCAAAATTAAGCGTGTTTAGTATGGAGCAATTCTATGTTGGGTGACCTTCTGAGATATTTCCTAGGATGTATGTGAGTAAGGACAAAGCATGTTGGAATGACTAATGTTGGTTTGTGGGGTCTAGAAACATTTAAGGCACGCAAGGATGACATAGTCAGGTTGCAGGGGAATGTCGGGGCCATTAGATGTCGAATTTGGGGTATTACAAATTTAGTTTTCAAAAATTATTTTTGGATTTTATGATCAAAACAGTGCAAAATCTGAATACAATATTTTTATATTTACTTTGTATCTAGAATTTGATTATTAAAATTTAAAATGCAGAATTATATTAAATAAAGATAAAAACAGTTAAAAATTTTGTATGTCATATTATAAATTCAAGTTAATTTTTTAAAATTATAATGTGCATTATGTGATGTATTATAAATTAAATAAGGTTAAATTCCAAGTTTAGTTCATATGGTTTGGATAAAGTTAGTCACTTTAAATTTTAGAATTTAGTTCCTATTGTTTGATATAATTTTATATGTAGTTTCTATGTTTGGTTAAATTCTCTTAGATAGTCACTACCATAGTGATTACTTATTATGAAAGTTTTATGAAACATAAGGGAGTAAATTTTAATTATAAATCATAAGACCTAAATTTTAACTTACTCCAAATTATAGGGACTAAAATATCATTTTTTTTTATAAATGATATAATATTACAAAACAATAATTATATAGTTTTTTAATATAGAGCATGTTCATAAATAAATAACAATAATTTATTGTCAACTAATATATAATGGGTAACTATAATTAGTTTACAATTGTTTAAATTATAATCCAATTTCTGAATTTTGCTACTAAGTACATTTCTGAAAACATGAAATACAACTCTATTTTCATTTAATCCATTGTTTTAAATTTTAATTTTTTTGATTCTTTATCAAACAAACCTTAATTTACCTAATACTTCTTTTATACCACATGGGATAGATGATCAACTATTTTTCTTTTCTCGTTGGATATATATATAAGAGGTCCGCTATGGGATGTTTTGCACTTAAATATTAATTAATAGTGCTTGTGAATGTCTAGATGTAGTAGTTGGGGCCATATGAATGAAAAGAATTATTATTGAATTGATCTGTTGGAGTCATATGAATAAAAAATGTAGAATTGTTCAAAGGTAAATTGATGAAATTAACTTTAAAAAACAATTCAATAGAACTTTATTGTCAAATGGATCAGATATATACCGTTGGAAAGATGATCAATCTAAACTATAATTCAAGTGATAAAAGAAAATCATACAATTATTGAAAAAAAGATGATAAAAGGAAAAAATTTCAGTTATGTCATAAAGAATCCAAAGGTGAAGGAATTTAATAAACTGAATGGATCAATCATGATTATGAGGGTCGAGCAATTTTAGGAGGATGCAAAGTTATGAGTAAAAGTTGCAATGTTCATATTCGGAAGTTATAGTAATTTTCAAAGGTGACGACTGATTTGGAATCAAATGTGTTGGAGACGATTGATCTGTTTTATTGAAAGGAGACTTCACTTGTTGGAATCGATGTTCTCATTGAAGTTATTCTGTTTATTGATAATTTTATTAATATTATGTATTTTTGTTGCAGGGTGAGAACAAATTTGTCCATATTTTAACAATTTTGGTATCTTAAAAAAGAGAAAAAAAAAAAAAAAAATTACACAACCAAGGACCATGAAGAAAGTCAAAATGTGGGCCAAAATCTAAACGGGTGATTTTACTGTTTTAGCCTTCAAAGTCCCAACGGCTACTTTCTTGTGACCGTTTCTAGCATCCCTCAATTCAAATTGTGAAACAACTATACAACTACTATACTACATTTTACACTCGACAAGGACCTTCAAAAATCTCTTACAAAAACCACCCACAAACAACACAAACATTATTTCAACTTCTTTTTCTCCTCTCACTGTCTTTCCAATTTCAGAGATTACCAGAAAGAAAATGGTGTATTCTTACACACCCACTTACTATTCTACTCTCCATGATTCAATCACCTCTCTCTGTAAATCCATTCTTCCTTTCAGCTTCAAGAAACGGTGCTTACCGGCAGCCGATCAGGAGTTGGCGAAGCTCCAATCTGATAACCTCAAATGGCAGCAAGATTCCTTCCACCAGATGCTCAAATTGATGGGTCTTCACAATGAAGGTATTCTAGCTGAAAATGAAGTTTCAGATTTCAAAACCCATTTGCTTGACACTCTGATCGCTTCACCGCTGGAACATGAACACCAAGTTATATTGAGAGATAAGTTGTTGTTCTTGCAGGTTCGTAGTTCATAAATGCTCTGTTTTATACGTGTGTGCTCTGTTTCTCTTGTTATAGGAACCAAATGAGATTTCTTTTTCTTTTTGTATGTTTGTTCTTATCAGGAGCTTCTATATGCGAAATGCATAACGGCAGATGAGTATCATTCTTCGAAGAGGCCTCTGCTTCAGAGATTAGCGGTTCAAGGAGCTGAAATTGAAGCCAGAGATGTGATTGTAGCTGACCCAAAAGAGAGTTTGAAAGAGAATTCAGAAGAAGAATGGTCAACTATTGACTTGAGAGATGAAAAGACTTCACTGAAATCGAACTCCAATTCGAAGAATAAATCAAAGCATATGTTGAGTATGAAGCAGATAAGAGGAGCCGCGTCCGTCTTTAGTTTTGGGTCATCTCAAAGATCACAAAGGAACAGAAAAGAGAAAAGTATTTTCGATTCGGAAAATCAATTGTGCAATAGCAGCGAGACTAATTCGATTCTGATGGCGGAATGTTCATCAAACAAGGAGATGAGTGAGGAAAAGGCAAAACGACGACCCTTTAGGACTCTGTTTCAGGGTGGCGGTGGCAGTGGCGATGGTGGCAATTATGGACCAGATTATGAAGAAAGGATGAACAAATCTGGAAAGAAGCAATGGGTCTTCAATGGATTAAAGAAATGGAAGAGGGACGAAACAGAGGACGAGACAGCTCCATTGCCACTACATGAAAGATCTGACAGTGAGGCTTTTTGGGGTTTTTCAAATTCAACTCAGCTTGCAACGAGTCCAATTGGGGAGGGGCCTAATACTAAAATGATGAAAAGAAAGTTGCATTCAGATGGATCTCCATCGGATTTCTTCATTGACAAGGTAATCAACTGCTATAATGGCGGTTCCCTGTAATTTTGAAGTTTTTGTTTTCTGTTTATCGTCTTCTAATTTTGTAAGTAATCAGAAGGTTTTAGGCGAGAAGATAAAGAAAGAGCTTTCACGAATCCAATCAGAGCTCAACACTTCAAATCCTAACCTTAAATTCTCGTAAGATTTACAAAATTCATTTTTGGTGTCAGACTTTCCTCTGTTTCTTCTTCTTTTAAAATCGTTTCAAATTCAGGGATGATCAAATCGAGGCTATTTCCACCAGGCTTCCTGTTGACAAAGCAGACCTCAAGAATTTCTTTCCGAAGTAAGATCCGACCCTCATTTTTTATAGTTATGAAAAGCATCAAAGTCATAATTTGATCTGCTATTGTTTCCCCTCATAATAAGGTCATGGTGCGATCGTTATGGAGATGTAGTAATTGATGTGGTAAAGAAAGAGTTCAAAGACCATGTGGGAGAGATGGAGATTAAGAGAAATGCAGCAAGTGAGAAACGACGTAATAGCAGCAATTCGATGCGATGGACAACATTTGACGACGATGAGAACTGCCAGCCAAATCTCTTCAATAACATAAACAACCCAAAGTGCTTTGAAAACAATCCTTTCTTTGATGATACATCAAAGAACACAACTACTCATCAAATGAGATCCGATCCTGCCTATGAGAACCCGTTTTGGAGACCAAGCACTGGTCTTTCGACGCTCAAGTAGTTGTAAGCTGAGACAGCTGAAATTACTCTCCCTGTCTCATTTATCTGTTGTCAATATGGTTCCTTCGTTCCGCATTGTCGGACAACATTGTACTAGTGTTTGAACCATTCAAACCAAACTGGCTTCTATTCATTCAAATTTTCAGGCCCAGAGTAAAGAACTTGTGCAAATATTTTTTCTGAAACTGCTATACAATGTAGATGCCTTACAAAATTAAATCATGGGGATTCAGTTTATCCCCAGTATTAACAGGAAACAGGATAAATGAGTTCCGTTATCGCTATATACAATTCTATCAAATTGTTGGAACTTCAGAGTTTGGAACTGAACATTCAGTGTTTGAGCCTGCACGAACATCCCCTCTACAAAGTGGGCATACTCTGTTAAACACGGTGAGGTAAGGAGAGATAAGTTGATGAATAAAATGATTGCAGGATTGCAGGGCATAATATAGGTAAAGAGGCAGTAATTGAAGTATATGTGTGACGTACCCGTGAATCTCCTTCAACCATTTATCAACGCATAACATATGATACTCGTGGCGGCAAGGAAGGACTCTTATTTTATCACCCTCTTCGTACTCAGCCAGGCAAATGTAGCATCTAACCAGAATTTGTAAACATTTTCAAATTAGAAATTAAACAAGTATATTACAATGTTCAGTTCCAAACTATTCAGATTGAACCTTTGAGCATGGCATCAACAGTATGTTAAGAGCTTGTTAGTTATATATTGGAAAATCAGAACCACAAGGAGAAGTTTCCAATTTGATAAGAGTGGAGTGTATCACATTCCATATCAATGCTTAATAACATACACTGAGAACTTAGTACATGGAAAGAGGAAACCTACTGCTCAATTTCATCCCCTCCATTAGTTGTCTTTTCGTGGTTCTTCAGAGGAAAAGAGTCGACAACTGATTCTGGCGCTGGGAGTGAAACCATGGACAAGGCAAGAGAAACTGGCTGGCCATGAATTTCATCCAAAACCTTCGGATACAAAGAGAACAAGATGTGAGATAGCTGTTGAAATACAGCAATAGACCGAAAAAGTACACGGTGCTTGAATGCTGAACTTTTATTAGGAATATCCAATTGTCTAAAAGTAATTGATGATGGCATAGAGTACCAATTAAAGTGAATGTAGCATGTATGGTTTACTTCACACAATATCATCTATCTTCTTAAAATTTAAAGAATTGATCAGGGGAAAACTACCTCAAATAATGCTTCAGCAAGCATGATTATCCGTGATATGCTTGCACGGGTACTTGAGTGTTCTATCCTTGAGAATGAGTCACACGAGCAAGGACCATCAGGGTGAATGCCTGATGGGCAAGATAAATTCTGCCGACTGTTTTCGCTGAGACTACTTCGGAGTCTTTCCCATATCTGCATCTATTTGAGAAGCAATTATGAATAAACACAGTCGAAGACTACAACTAGGTTCTATTACTACTTAAAATGAAAACATGGAACATTTCAATTCAGTGGACTGCTAAATGATGCCAATCTCAGTTATAATACTAACAATTGGTAAAAGCATATTTATTATTTCTGTTCAAAGGATCACTGCATATAGTCTTTTCAAGATAACAAAATGAGATATTGTAGATAAGTAGTAATAATAAAAGAAATTCATAATCGTTAATATTCAGAATGCAACCTGAGATCTTGAGTTTCTTTGCTGTTCATTCAATATGTGAATTCTGCTGGAAAAATGTCTTGAATCGCCACTCACTTCATCATCAATAAAATCACCACTTATATCAAGGAGCCACCTATCTGGATCTCCTGTATTTCTAAAGTTATTAGATGGGAAAACAAATGGAGATTCACTTTGTCTTCTAAAACTACGTCTTGAAAAGGCATCCCAAAACAGTCTTCTGCTATTTCTTCTGACCTCAAGAGAACTCGCATCAGTGCTACTTGTAGATAAAACATTGGAAGAAATACCAACCATATCAACATGAGGCATACCCACATCTTCTTGGCCTAGATCCCTATTATCAGACACAAGAGTGATGTCTAAACTTGAGGGTACCTCTTGTGAAGATTCATCTCCAAGGGATTGAAAAGTCAATGGAAGACCAGAACCAGAAGGAGACCATTCAGAATCTGGGACCTGGTAAACTGTCACCTCGTCCTCTTGAATGGAACCTGTCAGCTCATTGGAACATGAATCTCCAGCCTCTTGAGTAGTCGAACTGCTTGCTGCAAACATGACCTTCGTGCAGACTGGTGATGCACCCTTGTCCACTGAACTATCAATGCCATTTACTGCATCCTCGTTAGCCAAAATATTTACAGATACTGGTTCCGAAGATTGATGTCCTTTAAATGAAGTACCATTGGAAGCATTACTATATCTATGAGATTCATCATGACTGTAATCAGCACTAACCTGTTGAAGAGGAGTTAATTCCTTATTTTGAGACAAACACTTCCCATGAACATTGATGTTGATATTTCTTGGATCATCTACAGCACAGCGTTCCTCACTGACTGCAATGTGGTTCTCGTAGGAGGTCTCAGAGTAAGCGCTTGCACTAGGAAGTCCCAATCTTATAGATCCATTTGTGGGGAGTTGAACTTCATCAATGTTGTGATTACATTGTTGATGTTCTGTCGGATGGACAAGAAATTGAACTGTAGAATCTTCCATCTGTTAAAAGTAGGTGTCAGCTTAAGACTTAATCTGCCATCTAAGCTTGTTAAAACTTGAAAGTAATATTCATTCAAAATGCAAGCAACAGACAAACTTAGATAGTTAGAAACTAATTATAATTGCCTAGACTCATGACTTGAATGGTACAATAATTACGTTCCATTAGATTTGTATTTAGTGAAGATATTGCCACCTAGATGAACTGGCTTAGTAATTCATCTAAAATTTTGTCAGTCTACAACAATATAAGCATAGCCATAAAGAGCATCAAGATACCTTCTATGCATGAGTGCTAAATTATCACTACATCGAAAGCTTAAGCTATTCAGTTAACAGCACTAAAAAAGATCTAATGGGTTAACAACATTGGCCCAACACATAAACTATTTATGAGAAATAAATTGGAATGGCATAGCAAATATTTAAACTTAGAAACTCCTACTTTGATACAATGTTAAATTATAACAATGCCAAAACCTCAAGTTGTTGGCCAAAGTTATATTTGATCTTTTCAACATATTGATCATTGTCAATGGTAAGCAACGAGGTGAATTGAAGTGAAAACAGAATGACTAATAGAACTACTCTTTCAAAGACTAGCAAAAAAAATGTCAATTCGCATAAAAGACCTGGATGATCACTTTGCATGCCTTACACGCAAATTCAAGAAAAACAACTCTACACACAGCTATTTCAATTGCCAAAACCTGAAACTAAAAAGAAAGTTTTAAATTAAACAAAAAATTGTAACATAATTCAACGTGAGCATAGATCAACTAGCAAAGAACTTGTACTATCAACCTCGAGATTTGAGCTTTGATTCCACCCCATGTATTGTTAAAAAAAAATACATAATCCAACACTTGAATTATCCCTCTCTCTCTCTCTCTATTTCTTCCTTATTCGTTTACAAAAGGATTGGAAACAGAACAGAGAGGCACTCTGATCGATGTCAACAAAAACATAAAAAATAACACAAACACTACATTCAAGATTTCGACTTCAGGTCAATTAGCAATTCCACTGTATGAACTTTCAATCTTCCCCAACCACCAACCAACTTTTGCAGGATTCAAGGTTCAAAATCCAGACAATCGGATAGTGATCAATACCCATCAACAATCGACAAAACAAAACATCATCCCACGCACAAGCAAAACAAACACAAACATATTACAAAAGCTACAGCAATGTCGGACCTAATTTCTGTGAAGTTCACCGATCTTCTTCACTTCTTGATAGATCAAAACTCATCCAAAATCCCCCCAAAAGCAACACCAGAACTTCAAGCAACTAAAAACCACACCAAACGGATACAAGACTTCAATCAAACGAAACCACAAAAAATATCTCCAACTAAAAGATGCTATCGAGGGTCAATCTTTGACATGAAGATAGTCAATCTCAGGTTATCCAAACAAGATTTCAAGGACGAATTAGATTCAAATTCACGAAGAAGCACAAGAAATGGGAAAACGAGGTAAATAAAGAGAGAACAAAAGATTCGATGATGATAATGAAAAATTAACCTGATGAATCGCGCGAGAAGAGGAAGCACCGCAAAATAGAGAGCAGAAATTGGAGCGGTTGGTGCGGTAATCTCGGGAGCGAGAAGGGCGCGTCCCCAGATGACTACAGCTCGAACCCATTTGGGTTTTGGGGGAAAAGGAATGGTTCGAAAAGAAGAAGATGATGAAGATGATGAAATTTGAAGAAAACCCAACTGAATTCAGACCTTTCTGATTTCAAATTCAATCAGAAAATCAATAATTTGATTGATGGGAATGGGAAGTTCGTGGTGTTTGTTGGGGCTACACTACATCAACACATGTATATTAATAATTTTCTTTTGCTTTTTGAAACTTTATTATATTGTTTTTGTTTTCGAAGCTTTCCTTGGCATTCAGAAATAAAGGGTCAGAGGTGTCATGTCGCCATAGCTCTTGACAATGAGCCTTTTGGAGGAAATTTGCTGTTGCTGTGGTTGTGATTGTGTTGAAATTCGGCCACAAATTCACGTTTCTTTTTGAAGATATTAAAACATCATCTTTAATTAAACTGATTAATATATCATAATTATGTGTATTAAAGTCCATCCTAACATAAAATAATAAGGAGTGTTTGGCTCACCAACATGAGTTGAGTTGAGTTAGTATAATATATCAATTTATTGGTTGGCCCACCAATTTTAGATGGTGGTGGAGTTGAGTTGGTATATTTTACCAACTCACCTCAACTCTCACTTCTTCCAATGTTTTCAATGGCTTCACTCATCGGTCATTGTCACATTCTAGGAACTAACTCTGAGCTTTGACAACCACCTCTGATGAAAACTCTGGCAAACAACTCTGGGCTCGACAACCTTTTCTAATGACAATTTCGATGACGGAATTTGGGCTCCAATAGCCACCTCCGATGACAATTCCGATGACTAACTACAGGCTTCGACAACCTTTACACAACCAACTCCGACAACCAATTCCGAGCTCCGGCAACCACCTCCGTTAAACTCAACTCTGACGACCACCTTTGTGCAACCAACTTCGATGATTAATTTCAAGCTCCGACAATCGTTTCCGACTATAAACTCCAATGAAAAACACCTTCAATGACCACCTTTGAACGAGCAACTTCAACGACCCACTCGGGGCTTCGACAACCACTTTTGACAAAAAACTTTAACAACCAACTGTAATATCACCTTCATGCGATTAACATTCGGGTTTCAACAGCCACCCTCGACTACAATCTCCAGCAAAAATCATCTTCGATGATCAACTTTGACGACCACATTTGCCTAACCAACACCAGGATTTCAAAACCACATTCGCTGACGAACTTCGACAACCAACTCCAATACCACCTTCATGTGACCAACTTTAGTCTCCGACTGAAGGAACTCTATTTATAGAGAACCTTTGAGCAGAAGCAAATCGTCCAAATCCCATTTCGATTAAACGCATACATTTACAGTCATACAAGAATAGATTATGCATAAAACTTAACAACATGCTTTTGAAATAAAACAAAGGATTAAGAGGTTATACCTTTGAAGAACCGTTCTTCAAGATAATCCCTTGATCGTACTCATTCCCTTCTCGATCAACAGTAAGCAAAACTCGATCCTCGAACCAACAAGGACACTACCACTTGGTGACCTTGGTATTCTCGGTGCGAGAATCCAGGAGTAATGGGCTCTAGCTAATTTTGGTTAGAAGAGAAGTTTGGAGTTGGAGGAGAAAGACGATCGAGAAAGGAGCAAGGCTACCGTATAGCTAAGTCTCTTGATCGTTTAGAAAGACAAGTCTATCGCATGAGCTCTGAAGAATAGTCATGTAGATACTTGATTGTGCATGTTCGTCTGTCTTTTGAAATTCTGATAACAAATTTCATTTATCCGTTTTTGCCACAAAAACTAAATAACTTCCCACTAAGGGGTGATTAGAGAGAAAAAAAGGTTAATTATCATATAATTAATAAATTATAAATAAATATGATAACTAACTTACCATACTATATTTATAACCTATAATTTTAATATTACATCATATACAATATATAAACCATAGTTCTTTTTCTCTATTTAATGACATTTAATATAAATCATATTTATATTAAATTTAATAACTATGAATCTTATTCATAGAAAATATATTTGAATCATATTCAAATATTAGTTCCTCCAATCAAACAATAACGTATCATATACATTATATCAATTATATCATATATAATTGAATTAATTTAATTATATCATATATAATCAAATTCTCTCTTAATAATTTTAATATTTCAAATTAACCTAAAAACTGATTCTCAACTTAAATCCATTGAGCTACCAAGGAGACCTTATGGACCTATAGCTTGAAGCTCTCCAACAGTACATGAATAAACACTTTAATCACATTATCCACCATCTGTTAACTGTCGGGCACTTTACTAAAGATCAACAATTGCACTCTTCGTACTACAAATGTATTTTTGTGTCCATTGGATATAACCAATCAATAGTACGATGACCCTTCACAAATTGTTCGTAAGCACAACTGGCCAAATTACTGTTTTGCTTCTGTAGTTACATCTAACTTCTTAAGTACCACTGATCCCTCTAACGAACAATAGATCATAGTCCCACTTGAAGAAAATTTTATACAAGAGAACCATTGAGCGGAAGTAGATTGTTCCAAATCCCATTATGCTAACAAGAATATTTACAAGCAGCTAACAAGTGTATGCATCAACGAGTAAATTACAGCATGCATCAAGGAATAAACAGAAAGGGATCAAGTAGGACAAACCTTTGAAGAACTTTTCTTCTAGTATCCTCGATCAATCAGCCAAGCGTCCAAGCAAACTCGATCAAGTGCACGAACACAACAAACAAACCCAGCAAACTTGAACTGGAATATCCTCGAACACAATCGAGTAATACTCGATCTTTGATCCTCGAACAACAATCTGGACACTACCAAGAGGCTACCTTGGTATTCTAGGTGTGAGAATCCAGGAGGTGTAGGCTCTGTATGGTTTTGGTAGAGGGAAGGAGGAACTAAACGATCGAGTAAGTGGGAGAATGAGAAAGTCTATCGTATTGACTAGGAACTCGATCGTTGAGTAGCGAGGAGCTATCATCTAGCAAACTCGATGCTTGATCGTTTACTCTCTCAAAGCTATCATATAGCTTTTTCTCTTTATGCTATTGGAATGCGTTCGATACAGAAAAAAAAATGAAAACCATTTTTATTTTTATCCATCAGTTATGAAAACTGCATAAAACTTCCCACTAATTCGGTTATTAGAAGATAAAAACCGAAAATCAATCATCTTATAATTGATTTGATTATAAATAAATATAATAACTAATTTATCACATTATATTTATAACCTATAGTTTTAATATCACATCATATGCAACATATAAACTATAGTTCTTTTTTCTCCGTTATTGCATTTAATATAAATCATATTTATATTAATTCCTCCAAATAATGTATCTAATACATCAAATAAATTATATCACATATAATTGAATCAATTTAATTATATCGTATATAATCAAATTTCTTCTTGTTAATTTGAACACTTTAAACTAACCCAAAAACTGATTCTCAATATGAATTCATTGAGCTACCAAGGGACCTTATGAACCTGTAACTTGAAGCTCCAACGGTACTGAATAACTTACTAAAATTTTTAACCATGATATCCACCATCCGTTAACTGTCGGACATTCCACTAAAGACCAACAGTTGCACTCTTTGTACTACAAATATATTTTTGTGTCTGTTAGATATAACCAATCAACAGTACGATGACCTTTCACAAATCACTCGTAAGTACAGCTAGGTCAATTTACCATTTTGTCCCTGTAGTTACATCTAACTCTTTAAGTACCATTGATTCCTCTAATGAACAATACATCATAGTCCTACAATGAGCATTCACTTACCGGGATAAGAAAAGGTGTGGCGCCACATTGTTCAAGCCCCAGAATCAGCTCTTAAGGGAGCAATTTATCTACTTATCCCTGCTTCGAGGAAGAAGTGAATTCCGTCTTGTGTAGCTGAGTTGTAGTGAAGGAAATCTTAACAAAGAGAACCAGTGAGCGGAAGCAAGATTATTTCAAATCCCATTGTGAAAGAACAAACACATTTATAATCACACAGTAACAGTTATGCAAAAACTTCAAATTACAACATGCTTCATAAAAATAACACCCTTGAAGAATTTTTCTTCTTGTATCCCTCGATCTAACAGCACGAACGTTCAACAGCACAACAATATCCTCGTACAGCAACAAATAACACTCGACCCTTGAACAGCAAGCAGACACTACCACAAGGCTACCTTGGTATTCTTGGTGTAAGAATCCAGGAGTTGTGGAATCTGTATGGATTTGGTAAAGGGAAGGAGGAATTGCGCGATCGTGTAGACGATCGAGTAAGTGGGAGAAGACAAGAGACTATCGTGTAGTCTTAGGTACTCAATCGTTTAGAAGTGAGCGACTTATCGTATAGAAAAGCTCAATGCATAATCTTTTACACTCTCAAGCTATCGTATAGCTATTTTTTTTATTGCGCGTTCACTTATCGTTCGATTATGAAAAAATGAAACTGATTTTCATTTTATCCATCGGTTACCATAACTGATCACAATTTCCCACTAAATTGGTTATTAGGAGAAACAACCAAAACCAATTATCCCATAATTGATTTAATTATAAATAAATAATATATTCATAACCTATAGTTTTAATATCACATCTCATGCAATATATAAACCATAGTTCTTTTNATCCCATAATTGATTTAATTATAAATAAATAATATATTCATAACCTATAGTTTTAATATCACATCTCATGCAATATATAAACCATAGTTCTTTTTCTCCTTTATGGCATTTAATATCAATTCCTCCAATTAATGTATCTAATACATCAAATCATTTATATCACATATAATTGAGACAATTTAATTATATCATAATCAAATTCCTTCTTGTTAATTTGAATACTTCAAACTAACCCCAAAAATGATTCTTAACATGAATCCATTGAGCTACCAAGGGGACCTTATGGACTTGTAGCTTGAAGCTCCAATGGTACGTGAATACTAACTAAACTCTTTAATCATGATATCTACCATCCGTTAACTGTCGGGCACTCCACTAAAGACCGACAGCTGCATTCTTCGCACTATAGATATATTTCTGTATCCATTGGATATAACCAATCAACAGTACGATGACCCTTCACAAATCACTCGTAAGTACAATTGGGTCAATTTATCATTTTACCCTTATAATTACATTTAACTCCTTAAGTACCACTGATTCCTCTAATGAACAATACATCATAGTCCTACTATGAGTAAACACTTCTCGAGCCAAGAGAAGGTGTGACGTTACATTGTTCAAGCCCTAGAATCAACCTTTAAGGGAGCAATTTATCTACTTACCCCTGCTTCGGGGAAGGAGTGAATTATGTCTTGTGTAGCTGAGTTTTCAGCTCCCCAATCAGACGAATCCCCAAAATGGTAGGTTTGAGTCGATGAGCTGGCCACTCGCTCCATGCAAATTAAAAGACCGCCCTCATAGGCAGGAGTTCCCAACTCACTTAGGATTAAGGTCATATTACCTATGGTCATCCTAGTGAAATGAAAGTCTCTGTCATGAACGACGTTATATAACAAGACTAAACATTTCATGGTCCAGTCTTATACAAACTCCTTTTTATAGAGCATCCCCACCTGCATGTCTAATACATGAATGGTCAGGATCAGACCATTTGTAGCACTTTACAACACTTATAACATCTACAAAACGGGCCACACTCGTAGCATCACCATGATAAGGTTTCCCTTCTTTATCCATATACTACAGACCATTTAGGTTATCACTTAAAGCACAATCCACTTGTATGTCTCCACATACATGCTTAAGTTACAACGACGACCAGGGATCTTAGTTTATTGGTTTGTGGTAATACAACTAAAATATCTCATATTTCATAGATTTTAATGAATAAAATATCTCATATTATTACATCACAAATAATTTGTTCATACAGGTGTTGACAAACTACAAAACCCTACGAGATTTAGGGCATCAACCTCAATAGCCAGCTCCCCAATCAGACGAATCCTCAAAGTGGTAGGTTTGAGTCGACGATCTGGTCACTCGTACCCATGCAAATCAAAGGACCACCCTCATAGGCAAGAGTTCCCAACTCACCCCTTATCTTTTGATTTTTTCTTTTTCGTTAATGGGTTAAGGGCGGGGGTAACTCATCAACAAATAAAAGAATCGAAATACCTTTTTCTGTTTTGTTGATATAACTTTTTTTTATTTAATCTTAACATAAGAAAATTTTCCTATTTTCCCATACAAAATCAAGAAATTAGGAATACTTCTTCTCTTTGGGATACCTACCTAATTCTAGTAAATTTTTGGAGTTAAAATCATGACATGAAACCAGTTAAAAACTCCACCATAACCCAATGCAAATCGAATGCACTAGATTAAGGTCATGTTACCTATAGTCATCCTAGTAAAATGAAAGTCTCTGTCATGAACGGTGTTATATAATGAGACTAAATATTTCATGGTCTAGTCTTATACAAACTCCTTTGTATAAAGCATGCCTGCCCGCATGTCTAGTACATGAATGGTCAGGATCAGACCATTTGTAGCACTTTATAACACTTGTAAAACCTACAAAGTGGGCCACACTCGTAGCATCACCAGAATAAGGTTTCCCTCTTTTATCTATATACTACAGACCATTTAGTTTATCACTTAAAGCACGATCTACTTGTATGTCTCCACATATATGCTTAAGTTACAACGACAACCTGGGATCTTAGTTTATCGGTTTGTGGTTAATGCAACTAAAATATCTCATGTTTCATAGACTGTAGTGAATAAAGTATCTCATATTATTACATCACAAATGTTTGTTCATACAGGCTTTAACAAAATATAGGACTCTACAAGATTTAGGGCATCAACCCCAACAATCTCTCACTTATCCTAAAGCTAATGGGGTGTATAAGATAATTACAAGTACAAAACAATAAACTAGGGCACAAAGGCCCAGTACAATAATACTTTCACTTGCCCTAGTCTAGTCGTGGTCGGTCCTATAGACCCATGCTTTGTAGGTGACCCTCAAACACTGTAGCCGTGAGAGCCTTTGTAAGCGAATCAGCAAAATTGTGCTCTGAAGCTATCTTCGTGACAGTCACGTCCCCTCGATGCACAATCTCTCTAATGAGATGGTATTTCCGCTCTATATGCTTGTCGCGCTTGTGACTCCGAGGCTCACCGAAATTCGCCACAACACCACTATTATCACAATAAAGAGTGATGAGCCTAGACATGTCTGGAACAACTTCCAGACCAGTTAGGAACTTCCTGAGCCAAACGGCCTCCTTAGCAGTTTCACAAGCCACTACATACTCGGCTTCCATGGTGGAGTCTGCGATGCACCCCTACTTAGTGCTTCGCCATACTACATCTCATTTATTAAGAGTGAACACTGATTCTGAAGTGGATTTATGAAAATCTTTATCAGTCTGAAAATCAGAATCCATGTACTCGACAAGGACCAAATCTTTAGAACCATACACAAGCATGTAGTCCCTCGTTCTCTGAAGATACTTGAGGATGTTCTTGACAGCTGTCTAGTGACTTTGACTTGGATTGGACTGATATCTACTGACTATCCTCACAACGTAGCAGATGTCAGGTCTAGTACATAACATCGCGTACATCAAACTGCCCAAGGAAAATGCATAGGGGACCTGTCTCATTTCCTCAACTTCTTGAGGTATCTTAGGACACTGTGCCTTAGACAATGTAACTCCATGCCGAAAAGGAAAAAGGCCCCTTTTGGAGTTCTGCATCAAGTACTTGATCAACATCTTGTTAATGTACGATGCTTGAGATAGTGTTAACACTTTATTTTGTTGATCCTAAAAGATTTGAATACCAAGAACAAACTGAGCCTTTCCCAAATATTTCATTTGGAATTGGGTCACTAGCCAATTCTTAATCGAACTCAGTAAACCTACATCATTCCCAATGAGTAGGATATTGTCGACATATAACACTAGCAAAACTACTGTACTATTGATGATTTTCTTGTAGACACAAGGCTCATCAACGTTTTGGTCAAAGCCATAAGATTTGATTGCTGTATCAAACCTTATGTTCCAAGATCGAGATACATGCTTCAATCCATAAATAGACCAATTCAGTTTGCAAACCTTTTGCTCTTGACCTTGGGCTATGAATCCCTCGGGTTGCATCATGTAAATGGTCTCCTTAAGATTACCATTCAGAAAGGCAGTCTTGACATCCATTTTTCATATCTCATAGTCATAATATAAGGCAATGGATAAGAGGATGCAGATAGACTTAAGCATGGCAACAGGCGAGAAAGTATCCTCATAGTCAACTCCTTCCACCTAGGTATAACCTTTTGCCACAAGTCTAACCGTGAAGATTTGCACCTTTCCATCAGCACCCCGTTTTCTCTTGTAGATCCATTTACAACTTATAGGTTTAACACCATCAGGTTGATCTACAAGATCCCAAACTGAGTTGAAGTACATAGACTCCATCTCGAGATCCATGGCTTTGACTCGTTCATCTCTATCAACATCTTCCATTGCCTTCTCGTAAGACAATGGATCCTTAACCTTACCATCGACTACCATAGCTAGGATTTCAGTTAAACCCAAATAACGAATAGGTGGATTCACAACCCTCCCACTACGTCGAGGTTCCCTAAAATCTTGAGCTGGATTTGACCTACTAGATGAACTCCCATCAATAACTCTTGTTGATGTAGCAGGCTCTTCAACAACTCTTGTTGACGTTTTCAGTAGTTTTGATGGGAAGCTCACGCAACACGGTTTTACTTCTTGGACTGTGCTCCCTTATATGATCCTCCTCAAGAAAGGTAGCGTTTGTCGATACAAACACCTTGTTTTCCTTAGGATTAAAAAAATAACCCCCTTGGGGTAACCTACAAATAGGCACAGCCTCGAACGTGGTTCCAGTTTCTTAGGATTAACCTGAAGCACATGTGTGTTGGGATTGGTGTCCTAATTCTCCCAGAGTCTCGTAGTTTGTAAACTTTGTACACATTATTATTAATAAAATAAGAGTTATTTTATTTTCATTTACTCTTATCCAATAAATAAAGATCCGCGGTTATTTTATGTAAACTTAAGCATGTATATGAGATATACAAGTGGATTATGCCTTAAGTAATAACCTAAATGGTCTGTAGTATAAGGATAAAGGAGGGATACCTTATCTTGGTAACACTACGGATACAGTCCACTTTGTAGAGGTTTACAAGTGTTGTGAACTACTACAGATGGTCTGATCCTAACCATTCATGTGGAGACATGCGAGCGGAGGTGTCCTATACAAAGAGTTTGTTCATTAGAGGAATCAGTGGTACTTAAGGAGTTAGATGTAACTACAAGGGCAAAATGGTAAATTGGCCCAACTGTACTTACGAGTGATCTGTGAAGGGTTATCACGATGTTGATTGGTTGATATGGACACATAAATATATCTGTATGAGAAGAGTGCACTATCGGTCTTTAGTGGAGTGCTCGACAGTTAATGAATGGTGGATCCTGTGACTAAAGAGTTTAGTCAGTTATTCACGTACTATTGGAGCTTCAAGCTACAGGTCCATAAGGTCCCCTTGGTAGCTCAATGGATTCAAGTTGAGAATCAGTTCTTGGGGTTAATTTGAAGTGCTCAAAGTAACAAGAGAAAATTCAATTATATATGATATAATTGGTGTGATGTATTAGATGCATCAAGTGGAGGAATTAATGTAAATAGGATTTACATTAAGTACCATCAAATAGAAAAAAAACTATGGTTTATATGTTTCATATGATGAAATATTAAAACTATAGGTTTAAAAATATATTATGATAAGTTGGTTATCATATTTATTTATGATATATTAATTATATGATAATTAATTTATTTTTCTCTAATAACCGGTTGAGTGGGAGGTTATTGGTGGTTTTATGGTAACCGTGAGATAAAAGGAAAATTGTTTTCCTAAAATTAAAGAGTTGCCTCATTCGAAAAGTACTCACAGATAAGCTATCAAGCGAAAGAGTTTTACTAAACGATAGCTGGCAGAAACTAAACGATCCCTTACCTTTGACTATACGATAGTCATTCAGCTGATTATAACTAAACGATCGAGTGGCTAAGTTTATACGATAAGCTGCTGTTTGCTAAATGATCGAGCACATCATCTATACAATAGACAGTGTTATCTCCCACTTGCTGGATCGTATACTCGATCATAGTCCTTTAGTCTCTTTCTCAAGCCAAGATCATACGGAGCCCACAACTCCTGGATTCTCACACCGAGAATACCCCAAGCACTTGAGAATCAATTATTTCCTGCAAGGTTGCCTCTGTTTCCGTGGATAAAGAAAGAATAGAATAGCCCTGGTCTCATTCCCTATCAAGCGCCCTTCTCTATCTCCTGCTGATGCTAAGGTTAGAGGCTGTTGAGGGATCTTAGGATAATTGGAAAATGAAGTTTGTTGCTCTGTTCTCTCACTTTATAGTTAGTTTCTTACTCGATTGACTACCATCTGATATTCGATGTCTTCTTTCTGATCAGAATACCCTTGCAGAGATCCAGGTAACCATTGTGGTGGTGTCCTCACTCAGTTCGTGGATCGAGTTAAACTCGATTGGATTCAAGGAGCCATTGGCCGTTCATTGTGTTCGTGTTCGTTGGCCATACCAGTCGTTGCGTTCGATTGTTCTGTTCTTGGACACTTGTAGACTGATCGAGGTATTTGTGAAGAATGGTTGTTCATAGGTATGCATCCTCTATCCCTTGTATCATCGTTTAGCATGCTATAATTTCTAGTTGTGCATGACATGTCAGTTTCTGTTTAGACTATATTTATGTTGTGTTCAATTCAAATGGAATTTGGAACGATCTCTTCCACTGCTCATGGAAATCATCGTGTTTGATTTCCTTCAATGTGCTGGGCAACCTCAGATGTGGAAGTGACACAAACTAGCTTTACGCCCATTCCACAACTCTAAAAATGTTTTAGCAACACTCTTGAAGGGAACATAGTTGAGGATATAAGCTGCAGTCTCTACTGCAAAACCTCAAAATAAGTCTGGTAAGGAAGTGTAACTCATCATCAATCGAACCATGTCCAATAGGGTTCTGTTTCTCCTTTCTGATACACCATTCTGCTGAGGTGTACTAGGTGCTGAGAGTTGGAAAATGATTCCATGTTCTATCAAATAGTTCGAGAACTCAGAATTCAAAAACTTTCCACCCCGATCAGATCAAAGTGTTTTAATTCGTTTATCTAATGCGCTTTCAACTTTATCCTTGAGCTTTTTGAACTTTTCAAAGGTTTCTGACTTATGTTGCATTAAATAAACATACCCATACCTTGAATAATCATCAGTAAAAGTGATGAAATACTCGTAACCTCCCATGACTAGCACATTCATCAGACCACAAAGGTTTGAATGCACTAACTCTAGAGGCTCTTTGACTCGATAACCTTTTGCAATAAATGGCCTTTTAGTCATTTTTCCTTCAAGGCATGATTCGCACACAGGTAAAGAATTTTCCTCTAACTTTTTTAGAAGTCCATACTTCACCAACCTCTCAATTCTATTGAGATTGATGTACCCTAATCGAAGGTGCCAAAGTTGGGCATTTTCTTTAGAAGAAACTTTAAGTCGTTTATTTTGAGTTACGACAGTTTTAAACATCTCTATATTATGGAGGGAATTTGTTGCTACTGACCTTAGCACATAAAAATTATTTTCCAGTTTAGCTAAACATATATCAACACCATCTTTCAGAATAAACACTTTATTAACTAAAAAGTTGAGAGTATATTTACATTCAAGCAAGGACTTTATAGAAATTAAGTTCCTCTTTAACTTGGGAACAATATACACATCATTCAAAATGATAAATCTATTCTGTAAAGTCAACCGGAGGCCTCCCACTGCCACAGTTGAGACGATGTGCCTGGTGCCTACTCCCATCGTCATCTCACCAGCCTCAAGCTGCCACCAGGATCTAATCCCACCCTGAAAAGAAGAACATACACGGTTAGTGGCTTCAGAGTCTATAATCCACGCAGAATCATCATTCTCCACTAAACAAGTCTCCAAAACCAGTAAATCACATTTACCTTGATTGGCCTTGGCCTTCTTCTTCTCCTTTAACCAAGTGGGCAGTTCTGCTTCCAGTGCCCATCCTGGTTATAGCGGAAACATTTTCCCTTTTCAACTGGCATTGGTCGCCTACCCACGAGCAGACGGTTGTGGGTTAGCAGGCGTTTTCCCCTTCCCCTTAATACCCTTCTTCTTCTTCTACTTGTTAGTGTTGGAAAAAGAAGATGCAGACTTAGTTCTTGAGGTCGATCCTCGATGGAACTTCTTAGATGATGAAGTAACATTTGCCTCACCAACCTTCTTTTCCTTACTTTTTCAGCAAGAATTGAAATGTATGTAACTCGTTGAGGAGAGTTGTAAGGGTGTAATCAACCCTGTTCAAAACTGCATTGCTTACGAAGTGCAGGAAGCTTTCTGGCAACGTTTCCAAAATGATGTTAACCTGGCTGCCCTCATCGATGCAAGCCCCATTTATCTTCGCCACATTAAAATGGACCATCATATTCAGAACATGTTCTCGAACAGATATACCCTTCTTCATTTTGGAGTTAAAGATGAACTATAAAGCCTTATGCTTGAGCTATCTGGACGGTTGTCCGAACATTCCCTTCAGAGACTCCATGATCTCACGAACAGAGACCATGGGCTCATGCTTCTTGGCCAAGACGTCATTCAGGCTAGTTAAGATGTAAGCTCGGACCTTCTCGTTCGTCCGTGTTCATTTCTTATAGGCCTCTCGAACATTTCGAACGGATGTTTGAGTTGGAATAAGACAACATTCCTTCGTAAGAATAGACCCAAGGTCATCGATGATAAGTATTGTGTTTATCGTGTTTTTCCAACTAGCGTAGTTATTGCCAGTAAATTTGTCAGTGGCTAAGAGAGCGAAAGTAGCGGTTTCCATTAATTAAAAATTGCTGAAAACAAGAACAAACTTAATAAGTCTATTTGCATTACCACTTTTAACACCAATTTTAGGTTTTAGCAAATTAGTTCTTTTGTACCCTAAGTGAAGTGACATGTATTTTGCAATGATGCCTTAGCGAGGTTGGACAAAAGTCACCGTTGGGGTGATCAAGTGCCCTTTCACTAGGAAGAGACATTCTTAACCATTAGACAGAAACAACTCTTGTAACTGAATCATCATTTTTCGGTCCAGAATTTATTAACAACCTTAACAATTCCATGTAAGTGTAACCCCTCATTTTAGGCCCTAGAGTCCTGCCCTAATGTGCCCACCGTAGACTAAAGCAGCTTTATCCTTTTCAGGAGATTAGATAAAGAGTTATACAAATACTATCATTCTTTAGGGGGACACTCCCAAGGTGCCTCGAGGCGATGCACTAAAACGTTATCCAACCTAATGAGAGAGGCCGTGGGATATGTTGCCATACGTCCCGCTCCCATTTACTATGAACATTCTCTCCATTCGCCTTGATATTGACCTACCCAAACACCATCCTTTAGGGAGACACTCCCAGGGTACCACGAGGCCAAGGATAGATCTCACGGTGTGAAATTTTTGGGAGAAACGTATAGAGGTTTAAGTAAAGTATCGTATACCCCAAGTACCTCCCACTGAATGTTCTATCTAGGGTTTCATTTAACTTAGACAATCTGGCTACTGATTTTATCTAAGTGTGAGTTTAATTTGTTCAAAAACAACTCTTGCTTTTGATAATTAAACAAGTTCGAATTAAGTCTTATTAAACACTTTAATAGACTATCATCAAATTTGCATGCATGCAACAAATCTATCTAATTCACCTTTCCAGGTAGGTTCCCAGGTAGGGATGTTCCATTTCCACTAGCTTAAATACCCCGGCCTAGACAGAACCCGCATTAGACAAAAGGTCTCTTATAGATAGATTTGGTACATATTTAATCTTTTATTAGTCAATTTAATCCTATTAAACCGATTAAAAGATTAAACTTAGGTTTATAATCTCATTAGAACCGTGATCTTAGGTCTATCTCAATCAAATTTTAAAACTCTTTTAAAACATGATTCAAGCCTAAATTTGCATGCATGTATTTCTTATTGATTTTAATCTAATTTCTTTAAAAACTCTTATAAAAAGAAACAACTAAAACCATCCACATTGCTAAGGTAGACTAGGTATTTATAACTTTTATAAATTAACCTATGTGTCATGCCTCATGCAATATTCATTCACTACTATATATAACTTAGTTCTCATTTCTTTAAATATAACACTTATAAAAAGAAACAACTAAAACATCCACATTGCTAGCTAGACTAGGTATTTATAACTTTTATAAATTAACCTAGGTGTCATGCTTCATACAATGTTCATTCATTACTATATATAACTCTTATATAACTTGTAATGAACTAAGCATATATGTTTTCATACACCCTTATACTATAACACTCATAATATAAAGATGATGCATGGATATGCTTAATGCATTCATATATTATAACTTTTATATTATATGATGCATGAGCATGCTTTAGTGTAATTTAATCATGCAAACTTTTATATTATAACTCTTATAATATAAAGATGATGCATGAAAAAATGTATAACCTATGGTGGGATTTAAAACTATATGGCATACTTTATAACATATAATTAAACATACATCACATGTACATTCATAAAAAAAAAAATTAATGAACAGGGATAATTAGCCTCTAAAAAAAAGAAAATAAAATTAACTATTACATAAGCCATCGAGTCAACCAGTTCAAATAGGCGAATTGGGTCTTGAACCACCCGGGCAAAGCCTCGCTCCTTAATCATCCACAAGCTCCTTGTGATTGTCAAGTAATGCTGGGCGAGTATAGACGATCGTGTTGTTGGGATTGGTGTCCTAATTCTCCCGGAGTCTCGTTGTTTGTTATGAATACAATAACTGTTACTTCATTTTGACATTTACTCATATCCAATAAACAAAGGTCCATGGCTATCTTGTGTGAACTTAAACATGTATATGTGATATACAAGTGGATCATGACTTAAGTGATAATCTAAATAGGTATGTAATATAAGGATCAAGGTGGGATACCTGATTTTGGTGACACTACAGATATGACCCGCTTTGTAGAGGTTTGTAAGTGTTGTAAACTACTACAGATGGTAGATCCTGACCATTCATTTTTTTGGAGACGTGCAAGTGGGGGTGTCCTATACAAAGAGTTTGTATAAGACTAGACCACGAGATGACTAGACTTTATATATAACGCCGTTGATACTGGAGACTTACATCTCACCTAAAGACCATAGGTGACATGACCTTAATCCTGAGTGTTTTGGGAACTTCTGACTTTGAGGGCGATCCTTTGATTAGTATGGGTGAGAGTGGCCAAATTGCCAACTCAACATGCCTACCTTTTTGGAGACTTGTCTTATTTTGGAGCTGGAAACTCAATACACAAGATGAAATTCACTTCTTTCTCGAAGCAGGGATAAGTAGAGAGATTGCTCTCTTAAGGCCTGATTCCGAGGCTTGAACATAGTGGCCACAACTTCTCTTTGGAAGAGAGGACTCAGTCATAGTAGGACTATGATTTATGTTCATTAGAGGGATCAGTGGTACTTAAGGAGTTAGATGTAACTACAGGGGCATAACGGTTATTGGCCATGTACTTACGAGCGATCTGTGAAGGGTTGTCACACTGTTGATTGGTTAAGATGGACACATAATATATCTGTGGTAAGGAGAGTTCAGCTGCCGATTTAGTGGAGTACCTGGTAGTTAACGGATGGTGGATCCCGTGACTAAAGAGTTTAGTCAATTGTTCACCTACCGTTGTAACTTCGAGCTGTAGGTCCATAAGGTCCCCTTGGTAGCTTAATGGATTCAGTTGTATCAGTTCTTGGTATTGATTTGAAATGTTCAAATTGACAAGAGGTAATTCGATTATATAAAATATGATCGGTATGATGTATGAGATACATCTAGTAGAGGATTAATGTAAATGAGATTTATATTAAGTACCATGGAATAAAAAAAGTGCTATGGTTTGTATGTTTCATAAGATAAAATATTAAAACTATAGGTTACAAAAATATATTATGGTAAGTTAGTTATCATTTATATTTATAATAATATTAATTATTGGATAATTATCTCTTTTTCTGTAATAACCAATTGAGTCGGAGGTTATTGGTGGTTTCATGGTAACCGTGAGATAAAAAGGAAAAATGTTTTCCTAATTTTAGCAAGTTTGGAAAAATTGTGTTTTTGAGATTTCCTCTCTCGAAAAAATCCTCACGGAAGTTGTCAAGTAAATTGGATTCACTAAGTGACAACTTGGAGTAAGGTAAACGATCGTGGAGTGTTAGTAGGCGATAGACACTCAGCTAAGCAATGAGTTAAACAATCGTATAGCTTTTCCTAAACGATTGAGCATCGACCTATACGATTGGTTCTGCCATCTCCCACTTGCTCAATCGTTTACATGATTGTATTTCCTTTGTTGTTCTGCCTTAAACCAAGCCCACACAGAACCCACCCTCTGAATTCTCACATTGAGAATACCAAGGTAGCCTTCTTGGTGGTGTCATACTCAACTCAACACTATCGAGGTTTTGTGGAGGCTGTTTGTGTTGTTCGGGGTGTTCGTGACCTAGGTGATCGTTGAGTTCGAGTGCGCGGTGTTCGTGCAATGTAATGATCGAGTTGGATGAACGCTCATGGTTGCTGTGATCGAGCATGCATGATCAAGGAGATTGGCGATGAGTCTACAAAAGTGTGTAGCGTTTGTCCTTGATCTTTTGTATTTCATGTTGTAATTTCTGTAATTAATGCATAATCGTATGTTTCTGTTTATGACTTTAATTGTAAAGTTCATATACGATTATAATTTGGAATGATCTTTTCGTTGCTCATGGAAATCCTCGTGTTAGATTTCCTTCAATTGGTATTAGAGCCAAGTTGTTATGATATTCCAAATTTCAATTCTGTTTTGAACTTTTTTTAAAGTCTTGGTGGGTTTTCTGCTTTTGTATTTAATTGCTAAGTGCATTTGTGGATGAAGTTGATGAATGTTTTCGGGTTTAATTGCCTTTAGTTAAAACTTTCTTCAAGTACAAAATGTTAATTTGTAAGGGCCCCTGTGTTTTTGGGCGTAATTAACTTGCAATCGAGTCTATAATTCAAAGAGTTTAAGTTAGTCGAGTTGTTCGTGATGAAGTTTCGAAGCATGGAGATGCAGTTCTCAACAAGGAAGAAGACCAAGAGTTGGTCGTATCGTGTAGCCTAAGGTAGAGCGAAGTGTTTGTTCTCTCGTGTAGACGATCGCGAGGAGTTTAGTACACGATGGTTGGAGATGTGTTGCTTCACCTGAGCGGTTTAAGACCCGGTTCACCTGTTTGAACCAGAGACTCCTTGTTTTTGTAATAGTTAGCTTTAATTTTGTGTTTTAAGGAAATTTTACTCGGTTCATCAACATTTCTTTTTATGCATGTGATGTATGGTGCTTATATAGCAAAGTGTTTGACATATAGTTTAAAACCCACCTTAGGTTGTGCAATTATTTATGCATTATGTATTATAAATGTTATAATCTAGCATGAAGAAATTACTTGAAAGCATGCGCATGCATCATGAAATATAAGAGTTATATTTTGCATGCAGTGAGCATTATTATGCATCATCCTTTTATTATAAGTGTTATAGTCTAAGGGTGAATAGAAGCATGTTGTGCTTTTTTCATTGCTATTTTGTATAAGTGTTATATAAAAGAAGTAGCAATGAATGAACAATGCATTGAGCATGACACTTAGGCTGTTTATAATCGTTATGAATGCCTTGCATGTGTTAGCTTAGCATTGTGGTTTTGCTTGTTTCTGTTTATAAGTTTTATAAAGAAAATTAGAACTAAAATCAATAAGAAAGAGTTGCATGCGGACTTAGGGTGAACTCAAGTTTTTTTTTTTTTTTTTTTTTTTTTTTTTTAAAGGGTTTTAAAATTGGATTGAGATAAATCTAGGTTCAAATGGTTCTAAAGATTTTAGTAACCTAGATTAATCTTTTAAAATTGGTTTAATAGGATTAAATTGATTGGCATAAAAGATTAAATTTGTTTTAAATCTATCTATAAGGGACCTTTTGTCTAAGGCGGGTTCTGTCTAAGCTGAGGTTCTTAAGTTGACAAAAACGTAACACCCCTACTTAGGAACCTACTTGAAAAGGTGAATTAGATAGATTTTCAACAAGCATGCGACAATTTGGTCAAAGACTCCGTTAAAGAGTTTAATGGATGATGATCAAAAGGTTGTTTAACTATCCAAGGTAAAAGTTATAAAATACTTAGTGGGAGGAAGAAATGTATCTAATATGCCTATGATTTCACTAACGTTTCTCCCTGTATGTTCACACCGTGAGATTCATGCTTGGCCTCGTGGTGCCCTGGGAGCATCCCCCTTCGAATGGTGTTTGCATGAGTCAATATCAAGGTGGACGGAGAGAGTGTTTATAGTAAGTGGGTGAAGGGTGTGTGTCAACACGTCCTATGGTCTCTGTCATTGGTTCACATCGTAAGATCATTCTGTACTCCCTCGTGGTGCCCTGGGAGTGTCCCCCTTCGGATGGGTTTTATGTAGTTGGTCAAGATCAAGGTGAACTCTAGAAATGGATAAGGTCGCTTTAGGTTTATCCCCAATCGGATTTTTCCCTTCAGTTTGGCTTTTTGGGGTGAATCTCTAGGGCCTAAAATGGCGGGTTACACTTACGGGAGATTGTTAAGTAAGTTAATGATCTCTTAACCAAATCAATGATGGCTAGTCGTTATAGGAGCAAGAGTTTTTCTGGTATTAATGACTGGTTGAGAACTTTTCAATTTAGAGGAGGGATAATTGACCTCCCTTCGACGACTTTTGTCCTAAACCTTTGACAATGGGTATTTGCTTAAAAACCTAACGTATTAGTTTTGCTAAAACCTTATTGGATGTTGTTTGTTTTACAATGGGTATTTGCTTAAAAACCTAATGTAGGTCAATGTGTTTTTCTTTTCAGTAACTCGTTAGTATTTCCATTTAGTGTTTTTAATATGACTGACTACATACAGTTGAAAGAATCGTGTGAAATGTATTTCATGACAAAAGATCTCGAATTTTTCATGGTTGAGGAGTGTTCTCAAGTTCCAACCCTTGATGCACCGCGAAGTGTTCACAATGTATATGAGGTGTGGATGAAGGGTAATTCGTTGGCTCGACTTCACATTTTGGCTAACATACCTGATGTTTTGGCCAAAAAAGTTGAGAACATGGTCATTGCACCCGAGATCATGGACTCATTACAAGATTTGTTTGAACGTCAGTTCTTACTTTTCAAGCATAAAGGGATAGATGACAAAGCCAGTGGTGTTAGTTGTTTTGACACAGATCCCACTACTCTCCAAAAGAGGAGGAAAGACAGTAAATCTGATTTGTTGGTCTTAGAGATGTGTTTGGTAGATAATGATGATTCTGCCTTGATCCTTGATTTGGGTGTGATAACTGGCAGAAATGCACGTTATCATAATGCTAAGTTCTTAAACAATGTTGGATTGCGTTGATGAAATATGTTAATTTGCGTCCATTAAGCATCAATTTCTTAATATTGCGGTCGCATGCATCCAACGTATTTGAACAGTTGATTTTTGTATTTTTGTGCAAAATATGCATTAACGCAATGCAAAGATTGCGATCATAGGAAATCAGTGGTCAAGTGCAACTTCACCGCAAGGCTTTGCGTTGATCATGCTCGCAGACATTCGCCTGAGAAGGATCGCCGCAACTTGGTCAGCGCAACATGGTGGGCGCATCCAGGTGAAAGGATAATTAAGAGCGATGGGACAAAAAGTTGATGACAGTCGAATCCAAATTAAGTCGACAGCCGATAACGGTCACAAAGTACATTCAGCTTTATCGATGATAATTATCCGGCGCATCAGTCAGGAATTAAAGCTGTCTCATCTGTACAACCAGGAGAGAGAAGCCGCCTTTCACCATGGGTTCTCTATAAATACCAAGGGCATTCTTCAGTTGATCGGTTAACCAATTGCTTAGTTCACTGTTTAGTTCACGCTTCTGTCCATAGTTTTCCCTTCCATTTTAAGGCGGAGCAAGAGAAGAGTGGTGGCGCCGGAGATCGCTCAGGGCAGCTCGAGAGAGAACCTTGGGGGCGTAAGAGCAGATAGCGGGCCGACTCTCGCTAGAGTGAGATTATATTTGAGCACGAGTAGAAACAGTGTAAACGCCTAGCAGCAAGAGATTGCTACCAGGCTCTTTATTATACATGCATTATTATTTTGTACTTCATCTTCATATCTATACAATGGAAGTTCTATTTCTACATCTGTTCACTCTCTTAATATGCATGAGTAGCTAAACTAGTCGAATGGATTGAGAAGAACTAAGCTAACATGACCTAGGAAGTTCATTGCTTGTGATTGTCTTGTTTTATGCTGTGCAAAATACCCTTTAGAGTTACTCAAGAGAGAGTCTAAAGAAAAAACCTAATGTCCCGAGAGAGCTAGGTTAGAATCTGGACTCGAGAGAATAAGATTAGAACTGTATAAACAAGAGATAGGGACTTAGAAATAAACTCTGTTTGTCAACTTGCATCACATGCATCCTAGAGATGGGAATGATATTATGTGGTCGCATATTTGTGTAGATGTCATGTTGTCATCACATAAATAGAAATAGAGGTTTACGTGTAGACCCTATAGACTTAACGCATATATCGCATGTGTTCTAGCCTTAGAAGCCATGATATTCACACTGAGAGGTGGTTTACTGTTGTATGCATGTTGCATGATAGCAAAGCATGAACGTATTCTAGGAAGTGTTAGTCGAACTCCTTCTCAACCCATTCACCACATATTCATCGCATCTCCCGTTTACCAACTCTTTTCAAACTCCGCCACATTTGTTATTTATTTTTCATCAACGCAAACAACAAACCAAACACTTTATTTATTTATCCGGTTACTGCAAAGTCTTTATAAACATTACCAACGTAATCTGTTTTCACAAGTCCCTGTGTTCGACCTTGGACTTACCAGGAAACTCAGAGGAATTTACACTTGGATTCCGCTGGGGAAACTTGAGTGCATAACGCAATTCCATCAACGCATAACATCCATATTTCCACTTCATAAAACCAATCATCAAGTTTTTGGCATCGTTATCGGGGACTTCGACAAAATAGTTTATTAACAGTAATTTTTTTGATTTCTTTGCAGAACTCTCAATCTCTGACGAATTACGACTTGGAGATTGAGAGGACTTTTAGATGAAGATATAGAGACTGCCAACAGCAACCACAATCAGACAAAGAAGAAATGGCAGAGCAACCTGAAAATGGAGCACCAAATGATAATAATGTCATGGCGAATCCGATTCTGTTGGCAAATGATCGCAATAGGCCGATTAGAGACTATGCATTGCCAAACCTCTATGATTTCTCTCCGGGAATCATGAAGCCTGCCCTTGATGGAAGTAGATTCAAAATGAAACCGGTGATGCTGCAGATGATCTAAACTGTAGGTCAATGCAGAGGAAGGTGTGGCGAGGACCCGCATGCTCACCTCCAAAGTTTTATTGAAATCTGCAATACTTTTGTGTTCCTGAACATCTCTGCTGAAGAAGTTCGACTAACGTTGTTCCCATTCTTTCTCTGTGATCAGGCTAGGAAATGGGCATATTCGCTCGAACTAGGAGAGGTCACTTCTTGGGAGCAGGTGGTGGAGAAGTTTATGAAAAAGTATTTTCCACCTACTGAGAACGTAAGACGAAGGAAGCTTATTAAAAATTTTGAACAAGACATGGACGAATTGCTCAGCGATGCTTGGGCGAGATTTAAAAGGTTGGTCCAGGACTGTCCACATAATGGGTTACCAGACTGCCTTCAAATGGAGATTTTCTATCATGGTTTGAATTCTGCTTCGTAGACCACTGCCAATGCGGCATTCACTAGTGGTCTGCTCGACAAAACATATGATGAGGCGAAGAATATCCTGGATCGCATCTCTAAGAACCATGAATACTGGAGAGAGAGTGACCAGAGATTGAGAATTAAAGATTCTGATGCAAACAACGGTGCTATTACTTCATTACAAAACCAAATGACCGCAATGATGAGTTTGATCTAAGAAATGGTGATCAGTAGCCTAACACTGCAAGGAGGGCAAATCAACATAATCAGTCAAACACTGTAAGGTGTGTGGCTTGCGGTTATGGACATGCGATGGAAGATTGCCCGCAAAACCCACAATCTGTATACTTTGTAAAGAATAATCCCTTTTCAAACACCTACAACCCCGGGTGGAGGAACCACTCCAATTTTGCTTGTAAGAATAAACAACAAACTTTTCAACCTGTGGCGCAAAAATAAGGGCCACCAGGATTCTTCCAACGCAACAATGATTAACCGAACAATCAAGCAAGTAGCTCACAACAACAACTACAATACTCTTCTCTAGAGAGCCTATTGAAGTAATACATAGAGAAAAATGAAACCGTGCTTCAAAATCAGGCTAAGTCTATCCGAAATCTCGAATTACAGATGGGCCAGATTGTAAGTGAGCTGAAAAATAGACCGCAAGGGGTGCTGCCAATTTCAATCGAACTTCCACATAACCCGGGGGGATCAGGTAAGAAGCAATGTCAGGTTGTGACATTGCGTAGTGGGAAGATTGTGGAGGAAGAAAAGAAGGAGCTCAGTAGAACATCTTCCATTGTAGCTGAACTTGAGATTGTGGTAACGTAAGAAGAAGAAAGAGAAAACGAAGCAGTAGAACCTTAGGTTGCGTCGACCTCGAAGCCAAATGAAACGGGAATCGTGAAATTTCTGTTACCACCTTTCCCTTAGAGACTATAGAAGAAGAAAAATGAAGAGGTACAGTACCAACGTTTTTTATCTATGTTAAAGAAATTACATGTTAACATTCCTTTCAGTGAAGCAATTGAGGAAATGCCTGTCTATGCCAAGTTTCTGAAGGACATGATAACTAAGAAGAGAGGCGCTAGAAAATTTGCCATGGTGGCATTAATGCAAAGTTCCAAATCAATTATCCCACCGAAGATGAGCGACCCTGGGAGCTTTACCATTCCTTGCTCGATAGAAGGACTCTATATTGGGCAAGCCCTGTGTGACTTGGAAGCCAACATAAATTTGATGCCGCTATCAATGTTTAGACAATTAAATGTGGGGCAACTTGTGCCCACATCAGTGACTCTCTAATTGGCCGACAGATCTCTGGTTCATCCAGAAGGTAAGGTGAAGGATGTGCTGATAACAATTGACAAATTTATCCTGCCAGCTAACTTCATCATTTTAGACTATGAGGCCGACAAAGATATGCCCATCATTTTGAGGCGACCTTTTCTATCAACGAGTCGTGCTCAAATTGATGTGTATAAAGGAGAAATCACTCTAAGTATCAACGGACAGAAGCTCAAGTTTAATATACTTCGTGCCATGAAGTTTTCGGATGAAGAAGATTTGCAAGAGTCTAATGATGACCTAAATTTGATTGAAAAAGAAAAGTCTGATGAAGAGTATGAAGAAGAGGATGCCAGCGCATCTGTTGCTGCCTGAAATGCGATCACAAAAAAAACAAACAAAGAAGAAGAAATGATCGCAACGCAAGAAGTAGAGCCAAAAGAAGAACGAAAAACAACGCAACCTTCCCTAGTGGAGCCATCAACACATGAATTGAAGACCCTACCAACCCATCTGAAGTACGCATTTTTGGGGTAGAATGAAAAGCTACTAGTTATTATCTCCTCTGCGCTCAACAAAGATCAGGAGAATGCGTTGATGAGAATTCTCAAGAAACATGTGCGAGCAATTGGCTGGGCGCTCACTGACATTAGAGGAATTAGCCCCATGTACTGCATGCACCACATTCGTCTTGAAGATGATCACAAAGCAACAATTGAAAATCGACGTAGACTCAACCCTGCGATGAAGGAGGTCGTCAAGAAGAAGATTATCAAATGGCTAGATGCGGGCATCATTTATCCCATAACAGATAACACGTGGGTCAACCCCGTGCAATGTATGCCGAAGAAGGGCGGAATGATGGTAGTCCCAAATGAGAACAACGAATTAATACCGCAAAGGACCATCACTGGATGGCGCATATACATGGACTACCACAAGTTGAATACGGCCACAAAGATAGATCATTTGCCTCTGCTATTTATTGATCAAATGTTGAACCGACTAGTAGGGAATGATTTTTACTGCTTCTTGGATGGGTATGCCGGATACAATCAAATCATGATAGCTCCTGAAGATCAAGACAAGACTACATTCACCTGTCCATATGGGACGTTTTCTTTTCGCCGCATGCCGTTTGGCCTCTACAATGCGCCAAGCACGTTCCAAAGGTGCATGATGGCGATCTTTTCAGATTATCTCGAGGATTCTGTGGAAATATTTATGGATGACTTCTCCATTTATGGGAACACTTATCAAGTCTGCCTAGCCAACTTAGAGAAAATTCTGAAGAGATGTGAAGAGAAGAATCTGGTGCTCAACTGGGAAAAATGTCATTTCATGGTCAAGGAGGGTATAGTGTTGGGACATAAAGTCTCCCAGGATGGATTGGAGGTGGACAAAGCAAAGATCGACGCAATTGAAAAACTTCCACCTCCAACCAGCGTGAAGGCTGTGCGAAGCTTCTTGGGCCATGATGGATTTTACAGACGATTTGTTAAAGACTTTTCTAAGATAGCACGACCACTGAGTGCGATGTTAGAGGCTGACAGAAAATTTGAGTTCGACAACAACTACCTCAACGCATTGAAAGTTTTAAAAGATGCGTTGATTACCGCACCCGTCTTGATTGCGCCAGATTGGACACTGCCATTTGAAATCATGTGCAATGCAAGCAGGTATGTGATGGGAGCAGCTTTAGCGCAAAAGAGAAATACAATTTTGCATCCCATCGCATATGCGAGTAAGACTTTAAACCCTACTTAAACAAATTATACCACTACAGAAGAAATTCCGGGCATATTTGTTGGGAACCAAGGTACTCATCCATACTGATCACTCGACAATCAAATATTTAATGACAAAGAAAGACGCAAAGTTGAGGTTAATCAGATGGGTTCTTCTTTTTCAAGAATTTGATATCGAAATAATTGACCGGAAAGGGACAGAGAATCAGGTTGCGGATCATTTGTCTAGACTGGAAAATCCTGAAGTTGATCGCAATGCGATTGAGGTGAGTATCGTGTTCCCGAATGAGCAGCTATTCCACATAGAAGAATTGCCCTAGTCTGCGGACATTAATTATTTGGTTTGCGAGTAATTTCCTGAAGATTACACCTACCACCAATAGAAGAAGCTCAAGAATGAATGCAGACATTATTATTGGGACGAGCCAAATCTTTATAGGAGAGGTGTAGACCAGATTGTTCGATTATGCATACCAAATTCTTCTCAACAACGCATATTGTCACAATGCCACGACTCATCATATGGTGGGCACTTTGGAGGGTAGCGCATGAAAGCCAAAGTTTTGGCAAGTGGATTCTTTTGGCCTACATTATTTAAGGATGCGGCTGACTACGCAATGAAATGTGATCGGTGCCAACACACAGGCAACATTTCATGGAAGAACACAATGCCAATGAACACTATCGTAGAGCTAGAATTATTTGACGTATGGGGGATTGATTTCATGGGACCATTCCCTCCTTCGAATGGTAAACACTATATTTTATTAGCCATCAATTATGTCTCTAAGTGGGTAGAGGCAATAGCATACGCCGCATGTGATGCGGTGGTAGTCTCCCAGTTCCTAAAGAAATGTATTTTCACTCATTTTGGCACTCCTCGTGCCATCATAAGTGATGAAGGAGCCCACTTTATCAATCACAATATCAAGGAGCTGCTGCGCAAGTACAATAGCCTCCACAAAGTGGCCACCGCATACCATTCGCAAACAAATGGTCAGGCTGAAGTGTCCAATCGAGAAATTAAGCTGATACTTGAGAAGGTAGTAAAGCCTTCACGAAAAGACTGGGCGACAAAGCTTGACGATGCGTTGTGGGCATACCGGACCACATTTAAAACACTCGTAGGTATGTCCCTATATGCGTTGGTATTTGGTAAGGCGTGTCACTTGCCTTTGGAGCTGGAATATAAGGCACTGTGGGCGGTAAAGAAACTGAATTTTGATTTTAAAAAGGCAGGGGAAGCGCAAAAAATGCAATTGGTCGAGCTAGAAGAATGGAGGAACAACGCATATGAAAATGTGAAGATTTATAAAGAGCGCACCAAGCGCTGGCATGATCAACGCATATACGGTAAGAACATATGAGTCGAGCAAAAGGTCTTGCTCTTCAACTCACGTCTGCGACTCTTCCCGGGAATGCTAAAGTCACATTGGTCCGGACTGTTCGTAATTAGACAAGTATTTCTGCATGGCGTGGTTGAATTATCAAATGATGACGGAACCAACATATTCAAAGTCAATAGGCAGCGAGTAAAGGCATACCATGGAGAAGGTTGGCATTGCCAAGTCGACTCCATGGAACTAAAGAACTTTGAATATAGAAGGAAGTAGGTGGTCCCTGCGTTATCAAATGATCGCAATCTATCAGGGACGCAAGTTTTGGGAAACATCGATTCTTCAACTCTTCTCCATTATTCTGAATTTTTACTATATCTTTTCAATCCTGATCTATCTTTATGTCACTATCACTATCTTTATTTTTATTTCTACAAAAAAACAAAAAATGCGATAACGAGTTTTATTTTGTTTAAAATAATTTGACCCTTTCTTTGTTTTTCTAGCAATGATCGATGTGCTAGATTGCAGAGATGTTACGCGGCAAAGTACTTATCTTACTCCATCACCGCAACCCAAAGAAGAGAGATCGCCGCAAAGATGATGCGTCAATACATAATGCGAGTGTCAACACAAAATTCGGGGGTGTACTCTTCCTTATCTTTATTTCAATTTTTGCTCTATCACATTGCATTTTAGTTTTCAAAGTTTTATCACCGCAATCGTATGACATAGATAAATTTAGTGAGTTACCGCATTCTGTTTCTTTGCCAAGTATGATTTCAATGATGAAAAATATGCTTCTATTTCTTTCGTATATATTAGAGTCAACTTAGCCTTAAAGATAATTCCCTCATAAAATATTTCTCGAAGTTAGGGATTTACTAGCTTTCTTTCAAACTCTCTTTACAACGCATTTTATGGCCATTGCATGACTTATTTTAACATTTTAGCAACGAGGACATTACCGCATTTTAAATTTGGGGGTGAGGTATTTATTTCCGACCTTGCTATTTAAAAAAAAAAAAAAAAAAACTCCACTGTCAACGCAATGGGAAACCCAAGTTGATAAGAGTTAAGTTGTGAAAGACACTTACCCATAGTTGGATGTCTGCATGACACACGTGGGGGCAATCTAAAATGAAAGTAAGTCACTAGGATCAACACATAAATCCATGACTGCAACTACACTGCTAAATCGATATGAGTTTAGTCTGAGAAAGAGTGCATTGCTCGTAGTTGAATGTCCGCATGACACACGTGGGGGCAAGCTAAAACGAAGGCAAGACATTCGGATCAGTGCAAGGTTAGAAAAAAATAGCAATGAAGAAATATTTTGTGCAAGGATAAAATCATTTGACAACCTGGTAGAAAATTTTCTTTTTGAAATAAATCATGCGATGTTCCGGAATTTAGTAAAGTTCTTTTGAAAGGTAAACTTGCAGTCCCTAGGTCTTAGAAATATTTTAAGAGGAGACTTGAATAAGACTTAAGAAAATTCTGATATATAGGAGTTGAACGGAGTATTCTTGAGAAATCTAGGAAAAGAACTTTGCGGTTGACTTGCTAAAGGAATCTTTAGCTTATGCTTGAGGACAAGCATTGTTTAAATTTAGGGGTGTGATAACGGGCAGAAATGCACGTTATCATAGTGCTAAGTTCTTAAACAATGTTGGATTGCATTGATGAAATATATTAATTTGCGTCCATTAAGCATCAGTTTCTTAATATTGCGGTCGCATGCGTCCAACGCATTAGAACAGTTGATTTTTTTATTTTTGTGCAGAATATGCGTTAACGCAATGCAAAGATTGCGATCATAGGAAATCAGTGGTCGAACGCATCTTCATCGCAAGGCTTTGCATTGATCGTGCTCGCAAACATTCGTCCGAGAAGGATCGTTGCAACTTGGTCAGCACAACATGGTGGGCGTATCCAGGTGAAAGGATAATTAAGAGCTATGGTATAAAAAGCTGATGACAGTTAAATCCAAATTAAGTGGACAACCAATAACGGTCACAAAGTACATTCAACTTTATCGGTGATAATTATCCGGCACATCAGTCAGGAATTAAAGCTGTCCCATCTTTACAACCAAGAAAGAGAAGCCGCTTTTCACCATGGATGCTCTATAAATACCAAGGGCATTATTTAGTTGATCCGTTAACCAATTTCTTAGTTCGTCGTTTAATTCACGCCTCTGACCATAGTTTTCCCTTCCATTTTAAGGCGGAGCAAGAGAAGAGTGGTGGTGCTGAAGATCACTCAAGACAACTCGAGAGAGAACCGTGGGGCGTAAGAACAGAGAGCGGGCCGACTCTCGCGAGAGCAAGATTATATTTTGAGCATGAGTACAAACAGTGTAAACGACTGGTAGCAAGAAATTTCTACCAGGCTCTTTATTATACTTGCATTATTATTTTGTACTTCATCTTCATATCTATATAATGGAAGTTCTATTTCTACATCTGTTCACTCTCTTAATATGGATGAGTAGCTAAACTAGTCGAATGGGTTGAGAAGAACTAAGCTAATATGACCTAGGAAGTTCATTGCTTGCGATTGTCATGTTTTATGTTGTGCAAAATACCCTTTTTAGTTACTCGAGAGAGAGTCTAAAGAAAGAACCTAATGTCTCGAGAGAGCTAGGTTAGAATTTGGACTCGAGAGAGCAAGATTAGAACTGCATAAACAAGAGATAGGGACTTAAAGATAACCTCTTTTTGTCAACTTGCATCGCATGCATCCTAGAGATGAGAATGATATTATGTGATCGCATATTTGTGTGGATGTCATGTTGTCATTACATAAATAGAAATAGAGGTTTATGTATTGTCGTACTCAACCCGTTCACCGCATCTCCCATTTACCAACTCTTTTCAAACTCCGCCGCATTTGTTATTTATTTTTCATCAACGCAAACAAAAAACCAAACACTTTATTTATTTATACGGTTACCGCAAAGTCTTTGTAAAAATTACCAACGCAATTTGTTTTCACAAGTCCCTGTGTTTGACCCTGGACTTACCAGGAAACTCTGAGAAATTTACACTTGGATTCTGCTGGGGAAACTTGAGTGCACAACACAATTCCATCAATGCATAGCATCCATATTTCCACTTCATAAAACCAAGCTTCAGGGTGCTACCAATCATGTCAGTTCCTTTTACCAAGGATTCAGTTCCTGGAAAACGTTGCCATAGGGAGAGATGACTCTACGAGTCGATACTGGTGAGGTTGTTTCAGTTGTTACTGTAGGCAGGCTGAAGTTATTTGTTGACAAGAAACATTATCTGTTACTGGATAATGTTTTTGTAGTTCCTTATATTTCTTAAGACAGCGAGAGACAGAGCAGCTAAATTCGGTTTCTTGTCTCATTGAACAAGGGTATACTGTCTCTTTTTCTGAGAATAAAGTGTTTATTTTTAAGAATGGAACGAAGATTGGTTATGGTTCAATGGAAAGTAACTTATATATACTAAGGTCGTTAGTCATAAAAGCCTTGTTTAACACTGAAATGTTAAGTACGAAAACAACAACTAAAAGACCAAAGGTTTCTCCTAAGCCCATCTTTGGCATCTAAGGTTAGGTCATATCAACCTCAACAGGATTGAGAAGTTGGTGAAAAGTGGACTTCTAAAGAGTTTAGAAGAAAACTCCTTACCGGTGTGTGAATCATGCCTCAAAGACAAGATGACCAAACGACCTTTTACTGGAAAAGGTTACACAGAGCCATGGAAGCCATGGAGCTTATACATTCAGACCTCTGTGGTCCGATGAATGTTAGAGCTCGGGGTGGGTATGAATATTTCATCTCATTCATAGATGATTATTCAAGATTCGGATATCTCTACTTAATACAATGTAAATCTGAAGCCTTTGACAAGTTCAAGGAGTATAAGGTTGAAGTTGAAAACTTGTTAGGTAAGAAGATAAAAATACTACGATCTAATCGTGGTGGTGTTGGGGTTTGTGCCCTAAAGTCTTGTGTCCTGTAGTTTGTAAACAACTTTGTAAGAACACTTGATGTATAATATATATGATATTTACTTCACTTTTTGACTTTGCACATTTAGATGTTTTTTTATTTTACCACAAACCAAAAGACTTAATATCCCTGGTTGTCTTTATATAACTTAAGCATGTATGTAGTGACATATAAGTGGATCATGTCTTAAAAGACAACAAAAAATAGTCTGTAGTATATGGATATAGGAAGGATACCTTATCCTGGTAACACTACAGATGCAGCCTGCTTTGTGGAATTGTTACAAGTGTTGTGACTTGTCACAGATGGTCTGATCCTGATCATTCGTGTAGGGGACATGCGAGCAGGGGCATCCTATATAAAGAGTTTGTATAAGACCTAACCTCGAAGTGTTAATGTCTCGACATATAACTCCATTCATGATTGAGACTTCACTTCACTAGGATGACCATAGGTAACATGACTTCAATCCTGAGTGAGTTGGGAACTCTTGGCATTGAGGACAGTCCTATGATTTGCATGGGTGTGAGTGGCCAGAGTGTCGACTTAAATCTACCACTTTGGGGATTTGTCTGATTTGGGAGCTGGGAACTCAACTTCACAAGATGAAGTTCACTCCTTCCTCAAAGCAGGGGTAAGTAGATATATTGCTCTCTTAAGGGCTGGTCCTGGGGCTTGAACAATGTGGCGCCACACACCTTCTCATGGCCCGAGAGGTGTTCACACATAGTAGGACTATGTTGTATTGTTCATTAGAGGGATCAATGGTACTTAAGGAGTAAGATGTAACTACAGGGGAAAAACGGTAAATTGGCCTACTGTAATTATGAGCATCTATGAAAGGTCATCGTAATGATGATTGGTTATATCCAATGGACATAGAAATATATCTATGTTAAGAAGAGTTCAACTATCGGTCTTTAGTGGAATGCCTGGCAGTTAACAGATGGTGGATATCGTGGCTAAAGAGTTTAGTCAGCTATTCACGTACCGTTTGGAGCTCGAGCCATAGGTCCATAAGGTCCCCTTGGTAGCTTGGATACAAGTTGAGAGTTAGTTTTTGGGTCAGTTTGAAATGTTCAAATTGACAAGAGGGAGTTCGATTATATATGATGTAATTGAACTAGTTAATTATATATGATATTAAACTTAATTTATATGACATTAATTTTGGAGGAAATTGGATATAAATATGATTTATATCTAGTGGAGGAAAAATACTATGATTAATATATGATATTAATTCATAAGTTATGAATATGATGTGATGATATTCATTATCTATTAATTGGACGGTTAAAGGAGTAATAGGACGACGTCTCTTCTATTTTCATAATGGATGAGTAAGTTGAAAAATCACTTTGAGACACTTAAATAGCTCACGCTGTGTTAAGCATGGGATGTGCGGACATTGTGTTGAAGAGTGTCATTGCTTAGAAAAACCTGTGCCTATACGATAGTGCTTGAACGATCACTTACCTATATGATATTGTTAAGCGATCGCTTAACGATTACACTCGCGCGCTCTATTTACTAAATGATCGTTTACCTTTTCCTAAGTGATCGTTTAGCGCCCGCTATTTACTAAACGATCATGTAGACGATCGCTTAGTTTTTCCTACACAATTGTTTAGACGATTGCTTACCTTTTTCTACATGATTGTACTTCACCTAAATGATCAATCATTTTGTCTATACGATAGATGAGCCTGTCTCCCACTTGCTTGATTGTTGTATACGATCTCCCTTCCTCCTTCCCTCTACCAAATCCGAACAAAGCTCATCCTTTGGATTCTCACTCCAAGAATACTTAGGGCTCTGAGTGGTGGTATCATCCCCATTTTCTTCTGTTCCTGTGGAGACTGTTCGAGGTAGACGATTGGGTTTTGCTGAGTAATAGCTTACCGTCTCAGAAAAATCGAGATTTACTGTGAAGAATAAGTCTTCAACTGGTAGGATCTCTAAAATCTCTTAATTATTGTTCTTTTGAGCATGTCAATAATTTAACATTATGAATGCATAGTAGTATGTTTGAATGTATATATGGAAATTCTGTCACAATGAATTGGAAAGATCCGCTTCCGCTCGTAGGTACTCTTGAATAAGAGTTTCTTCAATTGGTATCAGAGCTTTTGATTTCTCATATTCCAATTCATTACTACAAAAGAATTGCATTTACATTTTGGGTGGGTGCAACATGTCTACTCTCTGTTTTAATTGTTAATTCGTTTGTGGATGTGTGGATTAATGGAGTTTTCTGGTATGTAACCATGGTTTGATGAATTCTCAAGTTAATTATTAAGGCCCCCGCATTTTTGGGCACAATTAATTTCTATCCAGTTTGTAAATTTAAAGTTAGTTTGAGTTTTGAGTCATTCAAGATGAAGTTCAGAGCAAGGGTTGCTGTTCTTTGAAGAAGAAGATGATCAATCGTTGGTCGTGTCGTGTAGACGATGAGGTAGACAATCGCTGTGTATCAGATGCTCAGTTGTCGTTTAACGCGCGTATGCACTAGACGATCGTATAGCTTAGCAAGCCTCATCGCTTTGTTACTCACTTAGTTACTGACTATACGATCGCAGAGTAATAACGTGGTAAATCGTTTACCTTTCGCATGTTAAGCGATCGTCTAGAGGATCTGGCTTCGCGGCCTCATTGTTGTCTATGTGATTGTTTAGCTTTTGTGCTACCGTCTAGTGTGCGCTACATGATTGTTTACTTGGAGGCGTTTACTAAACGATGGGAGCTTCGCCCTATGGTTCAAGACCTGGTTTGCTTGGCAGAATAATGCAATAGATAGTTTTCTCATTCCGGTTTTATATTGCTTCATCCCGGTCCATTAATCCATGGTTTTATACATGTGATGTATGTTTTTTTTATGTCATATGGTATGCACATATAGATAAATCCCACCTTAGGTTATGCGTTGGTCATGCATATTCTCTTTATTATAAGTGTTATGATTTAGTGAAGCATGATTTAATTTACATAAGTGCATGGTCATGCATTATATAATATAGGGGTTATATTTATGTATGCATTATTTATTTAGCGTAATATTTATAAGCGTTATAAATACTTCTTATGTGGCATGTGTGTTTTAGTGTTTATTTTATAAATGGTTATAAAATGAAATTAGAACTAAAATAATTAGTAAAAGGTTAAAGTGTAGTAAATCTATCTATAAGAGACCTTTTGTCTAAGGCGGGTTCTGTCTAAGCTGGGGCATTTAAGGTGATGGTAACAAAACACCTCTACCTAGAAACCTACCTGGAAAGGTGAATTAGATAGATTTGATGCATGCATGCAAGTTAAGGACAGTCTTTTAAAGAGTCTAATGTGACTACTTGGACTTGTTTTATTTCAAAGACAAAAGTTGTTTTTACACCTCTCACAGTCTTAATAAATGACTTAGATTATAATCAGTAGCCGGATTGTCTAGGTTAATAAACCCCTAGGTAGAACATTAGTGGGAGGTACTTGGGGATTTTGGTGCTCATTTACACCTCTCGCATTTCTCCCTCATAGTCTACACCGTGAGATCTATCCTCGACCTTGTGACACCCTAGGAGTGTCCCCCTAAAGGATGGTGTTTGGGTAGGTCAATATCAAGGTGGATGGAGAGAATGTTCATAGTAAGTGGGAGTGAGAAGTGCGACAACATATCCTACGGTCTCTCTCATTGGATTAAATAAAGTTTTTGTGCATCGCCTCGAGGCACCCTGTCCGCCTATAGGATGGCTATTTTGCGCGTTTCTTTATTTGATCTCCTGTAAGAGTATAAGGTTACTTAGTCTCTTGTCCTAATTTGCTTTTTCCCTACGGTGGGCGCATTAAAGCGGGACTCTGGGGCTGAAAACGAGGGGTTACACTTACGTGGAATTATTAAGGGTTAATTGTTCTAGATCGACGAATGGTGGTTGTTAAGTTCAGTTCCAAGAGTTGGTTCTGCCTAATGGTTGAGAGTGTCTCATCCCAGTGAAGGGGCATCTGATCACCCCACCGGTGACGTTTGTCCTGCCTCGTTGGAGCATCATTGCAAAATAGAAGTCTTATCACTTAGGGTACTTGGGATCTATTTTGCTAAAACTAATTGGTTAAAAACTTGGTTTTTACAAAGTCTTATAAAGTTTATTCATTTTTCAGCAATGGTTTTAAATGGCTACAGCCACTATTAGTTTACTTAGCGCCAAAAAACTGAATGACCAAAACTATTCGAGTTGGAAACATATGCTCACGACAATACTCATCATCGAGGATCTGAAGTTTGTCCTTATGGAGGACTGCCCTCCTATTCCACCTCATGACACTACTTGAAATGTTCTAGCAACTACGAGCGTTGGACACGGGAAAACCAAAAGGCCTGAGCCTATACTTGGCCAGTTTTAGTGATGTGTTGCCCAAGAACCATGAGCCCATGGTCTCAACACGTGAGATCATGGAGTCCCTGCGGGGAATGTTCGGACAGCCGTTTGGATAGCTCAAGCTTGAGGCTCTAAAACACATCTTCAGCTCCAAAATGAAGGAAGGCACCTCTGTTCGTGAACACGTACTGAATATGATGGTTTGTACGGATATAAAATGTATGTTATGTTGTGTATGTTTTGTATCGCTTATGCACGCTACTGTGGATGGATGTAATGCAAGTTCATGTCCCCAGCAACGGCGCCATAAACTTGTAACGGTAAAAATTAATCTTTAAGCATATGTACAATGATGAATATGAATCATACAAGCTCATGTCCCCTTCAACGACACCATAAACTTGTAATAATAATTTTTGTTATCTTTATTAAGCATTATACATGCACTGTGATGATAGATATTATGCTACAAGCTCATGTTGCCATAAATTTAATGACGATAAAAATGGATCTATCTTCATCTATTGCGTTGATGAATGAATGAAAGTGATGCTGTGCTATGCGCTCAAGTGCTTTGCGATACTACGTTCTAAGTATATGCGTTGATAGTGATATGCTTCGTAGTATGCGATGATGTAGTGCGTGTCACAAGTTTCCTTGCGTTGAAACCAAGTATAATTCCAACGCAAATTTCTCAGAATGATTCGAGGTCGAACACGGGGATTGTTGTCGTTAGATGCGATACTAATGTGGTATATGCGACTGGTTATAATAAAGAACAAAGAATTTTGGTTTTGACAAAAATATAAATTGTGCTAAAAGTAAAATGCGTTGATAAAGTAAATTCCTAAACTACTATGATACATAGGCGAGGACTGGCTGTGAAGTTGTACAAAAGAATCTAATGAATGCGATGACAAGTATTGTGTATGAAGCAGAAAAAGAATGAGTAGAGAGATAGAACATCGCAAGTTCGTCAATCATGTTAAGGACACAACTAAGGTTTCACTTTCCCTTGGCGTAAACCTTTCAGTGATCGGCCGCGTTCCCATACGTCTATGGTGAAATAGAGAAGAATGTGATGAACGTAAGGTTGTTTCCATCTTTGGAAATACTTCTCGCTTTAGTTAACGCATTCTTCTAACCCTCTCTCGATAGGCGGAATGACATCTTTACTTCTGCTCTCATAGGTGAAGATGCCGTCGAGCATGCTTTAGCTAAACTTAGTTGATTACCTTAACACAGATTAACTCACTCGCTTAATTCTTCCTTTTTACCCAGGGGATTAAGAACACATCATGGAGAAAATGGATGATAAATGTATGGAAAGGGACAGAGAGATGATAATGATGACGATAATAGCATTTAAATCTAAAGATAAGCGTTGATACATGATCTGTGAATGAGAGATTAAAGAAGATGAACACAGTGATGAAATGTAAGAATAGAAACAAATACAGAAAGAGTGTCAACATCTTGAGATAGATCCTGATTGGAGACATTTTGCTTGCTGGCATATGGATGAAGTGGAGGGGAAAGCTTCTCTCTCAGGCTTGCTTTCCCGGTAAGAAATGACCTCTTGCACAAAGTTTCAGCTTCGAGAATCGGAAGAATTCCTTGCTCGGAGACTCACTTTTCAGCCTTGTCTCGTAGCTCTCCCGGATTTTCTCTGTAAAGTCTCTTCAGACCAGCCTCTCTCCCCTTGCAATGAATTCAAGGAAGCTATTTATAGACAAGACCTTGACTCTTTGAATTGGTGGTCCCACTGTATAATTCTGATAATTCCTGCCATGGCGTAGTGGAAAATTCCTCTCTGCTCCACGATCAATCTATTAGAATTGCACAATAGAAAGCTGTACACTTGTCAGAATCGTCCGCGAATGCGTTGCTCTTCATATCTTTGATCGATCGCCACATGCGGTGTTGTTTTTGATTACCGCATGCAGTTGAAATGCATTGATCTCTATAACCCTTAATCGATCGTCGTATGCGCCGCCATTGCATTGATCATTTCTTCGTTTTTTATCGACTGGCGCATGCGAGGTAGATGCATTGTACATTTTGTCCTTGAGCCATTAACGCATGCGGTGACCTATTTTCTGCAAAACAGAGACTGGAACATTCTATTTCGACATCGTAATGAGGTTAGTGGTTGCATTCATGACATTTTATAATTTTCGTATTTCTTAGCCAATTCTTATACTATCGACGCAACTTTCCCTTCATTTTGCCACAATATCTAAATAAAACAGCATAAATAACTTGTATTTCTACAAGTTATCAGACCCCCAAATTTAGATATATGCTTGTCCTCAAGCATATCTTCAACTAAGGAAATTTCACTTAATTCCTATCCTAACTTTGCGTTGATCGGCTGCTTCGAATGCTCCACCTCCACAAAATTACTCAACAATGGAAATTCCTTTTATCCTTTAACATTTCATCGCATGCTCTACTTTATTCTTTTCTACAACAAATCTCTACCCAAAAATTCCCTTCTAGTTTTGAGAAGAATGTTTACCTCTTCTTGCAAAAACAACTAGGTGCGTCTTTATGTGGTGGCCTGGTTTGCGTCATTTTATTAGAGATTGTTGATCGTGGTTACACCCTTCGTTTTGGCTTGCTCTCATTGATGACATACGAGTCTTCGATTATGTACCAATCTCAACTTCAACTCTTGATTCTCAGCCAAGTTTTACTTTTGCTGGTCAGAGGAGTTGTCTCTTAAATTCTTATTTTCCCTTTTTTTGTTTTTCATATTGCGTCGATCCTGGAAACCTACCTTCGTTTTGAATTGCTCCCATGGGTGACATGCGAACATTCAACTACGAAGGTACCTTTCACGACTTAACTCTTATCAGGTTGGGATTTCCCTTGCGCTGGCATTAGAGGTTTTATGATTTATTTTTTTTTTTATAAATGAACGCATCCGCTAGATCACATCTGCTTAGACCTTCCCCACCCCCAAATTTAGAGATGCGAAAGGTCCTCATTACGTTGTTTTGGACAGAAAAGACAAAACATTTAATCAAAATTTTGAAAAGAAGGTTTGAGCAGAGTCTTGAAATAGAAAAGGTAAAGCAGCGCTATTGCGATGAATTATCTAAGTGTTAGTCAGAAAGTGCAATGTATAAGAAATATTGCTAAGGATATGCATACTACTCATCATGGCAGCGCAATTTAACAACGCAAAATAAAAGACAAGAATTAACGGAATGATTGACAAAGGATGATAAGTAAAGAGGCTAATGCATATGGAAAGAATAGTTACTCAGTTGTATTAAAATTAAGTAAGTATACAAAGAATTACAGTCATCGCAACACAAAATTTAAGCATGTACAAAAAATCAAGGTATAGCTTCTATACATAAAAAAATAGTGAATGAATAAAAGAATGGCTGCAACGAAAAATTGTAGATTTATTGAGAAAGTGGCACACCCTCAAATTTAGAGTTGTGGTGGGGGCTCTGGAGGAGGGGAGCTTCTTCAAAATGCAGAGGTTGCTAGAGATGGGGAGGCACCATTGGACCATGTAAATATGCTGTCAAGAAGTTAAAGTATTCATGGTTGCGTTCTGCCATTTGTCACTGGTTCAGGTGTATGGTGAAAATATTACGTTGAATATTAATCAACACCTGCCGCGTTATCGCATTACTTTGTTGCAAATCTGTGTGCTTTTTTGTAACTTCGTTATTCTCTGGCAGAAGAAATTTTGTTGTTGAGAGAAAAGGGACCGCATCTCTGCTAGGTCAGCAGCAAGGGTTACGATGGTGGGATGTGCCTACGATGTTTCACCAACAATGGTTTAAGGTTGAGCGAAAGTGCCTTCACCCAAACCGTGTGGGTTGTCAACATGCGACGATGGAGGAGAAAAATACAGTGGAGATGGATGGGGGGAAGATGCTGCTGGGGATGCATTGGTTGAGTCGGGAGCAAGAAGGAGATTTGTAAAGTGTTTCGGAAGAGGGAAAAGGGGTTCCATAGGAGGGCTTGGAGGGTGAATGATTAAGGGTAAGGGGTCCAAGGGTATTTGGTCTTGCGTTGATTGGTCTTGGGCTTTTTCCTTGCCTTTATCATTTTTGCGCTGCTTCTTTAGTTTGGGCTGCTGCGGTGCTTCAGATCGATAAGGGGCCGTTTGAATGGAAGCTCGGGGCAGTGAGGAGAGTCCTTGAGAAGCATTCTCAAGATCTTTGTGTTGATGAGACCGTGGACTTCTGGCATTGGCTCCTCTTTAATACCTACACCCACAGAGAGGCATAAGCTTGAAATCTTCCAAGGAAAGAAGTACTGACCTCTCACACACCCTACAAAACCTTGAATTTGCTTTGCAATCAATTGACTCACGTCAATTGGAATACCACACGCTATATAATATGCGGCCGTTACTCGATCCCTTGAAACTGTTTTATCATGCGATGTAGGGATGAGTCGTCATTTCACCAAGTAAACCCAAAGACGCACTTCTGAAAGCAGTTTGTTGGACACAAGGGTCTTAATGCCTTTCAAAGATACTGACCACTGATTGCCCGGTTGCGTTAATGTTCTCAGCGCATCCTCCATTTATCTTCTTCGGGATCATCAATAATTTTGTTGCTCGGCGCATCTAGAATTTCCTTCATTTTATATAATTCGTTGATGTCCCTTGCACTGAATGGCACTGTCCACCTTTTCATGATCACTGCATCTTTGGTGTCATGGAGCCGTCCATTATAAAAAGCTCTCACTACCATAGGAATTATGATGGATGGGCATTGGCAGAATGTCTCCCACCCATATTCCAGCACAACACTCGTAATTAAATCTGGTAGTGGCGTTGACGTGGGAAAGAAACCCATCTCCTTCTTCGTTGATGGGCGCCTTTTGGTCAATGCAGGCTCGCTGCATCTAACTTTTGCTTTGCCCTTATCTTGAGCCAACGCATGGCGGGACTTTTGTCTTTGTTTGCATTCTCGTTCCTTGCACTGTTCTTCTTCTTCCCTTGTCCACTCCGCAACTTCTTTTCTTTTCTTCTCTTTAATGCGCTGCACATTTGCCTTACGTCGTTTCTCCTTCATTTCCTTCTTCTTCTTTTCTTCTTCTTCTTCTCTCATCTCTTTCTTGAACTGCTCCGAGGCAAGCAATATGCTTTGCTCATCCTCAAGCCTTTTTCTTTCTTCTGCCGAAATTGCATTGTTACGGCGCACCTCCTCATCGTGGAGTTTTCTTGCCAAATTGTCAAATGCGATGATTTGGTGCACATGTAACATATTTTCTTGTTTTTCCTCTTATTCTCTTTTTCTCCTTTCCTTCTCTTCTTCTAGACGTTGCCAAAGTTGTGGGTCAATTGTTGACCCTTGCGGCGCATTCTCTTTGCGACGCCGCATTAGAGAGGTAATGTCCCGATCTTCTCTATCCTCAGTTGCAACCATTCTTATATGTGTTAATGAAACTTGAGGTTGCACTGATTCTTTTTCTTACAGTGACACCCCCTCTTCCACCCTTGTGGTGGTGGATTCTCCATCGACATCTGGGCTTTCTGCCCTCTTTCTTTTTTCTTCCTTCTTTAGGCGCTTCTCTTCTCGCCTACGCTGCCTCTTCTCATTTGACTTCTTTTATTTCTTCTCCTTCTTTAGTCGGGCCTCTTCATCTCCTTCTACCTGCTTCTCCTTGCCTTTTCTTTTCTTCTTCCATTCAGTCATTTTCAGACGCTTCTTCGCTTCCACCTCCTCCAAAGCGACTCTGATGGGTCCCTCATAGGATTCTATTTAAACAGTTTCCTTAGGATCCACAACGGCTAGGGTGCTTCTCCACGAAGCTTTTGCCATCTCCTCCTCCGAAGGCAAGGGCTGATTAACAACTCCGGCTTCGGGTAGCCCTCCCTCTCTCTCTGTGTTGCTCAGAATGCTCCCAAATACTTCATTGTCATCTCTTTTTTTCTTCTCATTTTCTGATGACTGTACTGGGAGTGGGGCACTCTCCGTGCTTGGCCCCTCTCAGATTGGGAGTGGTTTGGCTACAGAAGGTTTTCGCCGCGGTTTTCCGACGATTCTTTGGACAGGCTTGGGCTGGATGACGAGGCGATGACTAGCTGCGAGAAATGTTGCCTCCCTTGCGGTGATGGAGGCTAGGGAAGGAGATGAAGGTAGGGAAGATGAATGTGAGGATTTCTCGGCCATGGTTTCGATTGAGTGGAAGAGTTGGAAAATTTCTTTGGTTTACGGAAGGAAATTTTGAAGGTTTGGTATGCAAAGGATTTTGCTTAGGTTTTCTTTGCTTAGAGATTCAAATAAACTTCCTTAGATGAAAGGCGGGGGGGGGGGGATTTATAGGATGGGCCCAATGTAATCCTTTCGTGGAAGGCTTCGAGATTCTCAAAAAGCCTACCCGCCGCACTCCTCGCATTTATGAATTAGCAGAAAAGGACGTCCTTTCGTCTACTAAGTCATCATTTCCTTGAAGCTTAAACGATTCGACTACTCTATTGCAAAAAGATTTTATCTTTTGTATTTTATTCGGACGAGCGTAATATTGAAGATTAATGCAATGCATCCATTATCGCAAATGCATATTTGTAGAGGACGGGCAAACAGCGCATGCATTAGTACAACACACCCCTCAAAACTTAGTGCATTTCTGGAGGACAGGCGCACGGTATTTCTACCAGCGCAACACTACCTCGACATAGTGCCTTTTCGCTAAGGACAAGCGTAAAATACATACGTGCGCAACACACCCCTCAACGTAATGCATTTGAGGAAGATGGATGCAAAGTGTATCTTATCAGTGCAAGATACACCCGTCATCGATAAGACTTTGCGGTGTTCATTTTCTTTTTATTCCATCATTCATGGAGATTTAAGAACAACGCAAACTAAGGCAGAAGAGTAAATAGATTAAACTACACATAAAATTAACGCAACTTGGATTAAAGTAAGAAGTAATTTCGGAAAGCAGTAAAGAGTAATCTTAGGGAAGCAGTAAATAACGCAATAAAGAAAGCAGTAAAGGAAAGCAATAGAGAAAGCGATTAACGAAAGCAGTAAAGATAGATGTTAGGGATGCTGATTGAAAGACAAATTCCTCAGGATTACCACAATCTGCATCCCCGCAGGCGGTCAGACTTGCCTACACAATGTCATCAAGGACATTGTTCTTTCCCATGAGATCCCGGGGCTTCTGAGTTACTTGGCAACGTTCCCAATGTTCGATTACGAAGCTTGGCTGCCAATTGCCCTACTTGGACCTCCAAGTTCCTTATTGAAGACGCCTGCGACTGCATGACTGCATCGTTTTTCTCAATTTATTGTTTTAGTAGGGACTCCAATGATGATGAATTTACAGAGGTGTTTGATGTGGATGGTTGGTAATGCGGTTGCCTTTGGTCACTCTGATTCTGATTTTGGTGAAAAGATGGAGGATTTACTCGATTCCTTGTGATGATTCCTCTGGTCTCCTTGGTCATTGTTACCTCCCCAACCAAAGTTAGGGTGATTTCGCCAACCTGGATTGTAAGTGTTGCTGTAAGGGTTGTTTTGGATAGCAAACACTGATTGCGGGTTCGATGGGCATATCTCTGCAGCATGACCCCCTCCGCATTGTGAATAGCTGATTGCTGACACTTGCGCCAGTGCATTAGGTTGCGTTGCACCTTGAGAGAATGCACCTTGGTTAATTGCCATTGTTTGAAGAAGAGAGGTCACTGCGGCCATTTGTGTGGCCAAGGTTGTCATTGTATCCGCTGGTACAATGGCATTTTCAGTTCTTCTTCTCTCGGGACCTCTTCCCCCATACCCGTCATCCACTTAATAATCCTTATTTCACGAAATCGATCAAGGATGACCTTGGCTTCCGTGTAGGTCTTATCCATAAATCCTCCTGCTGCAGAGGCGTCAGCAACAGCTTGTGTTGATCGATTCAGGCCGTTATAAAAAGTCTCCATCAGAACAGAATCGGGAATCCCGATATACGGACAATTCTTCACCAATCTTTTGAAACACACCTAGGCGGTGCTTAGAGTCTAATTCTCCATCTGCTCGAAATTCTGCACATTCTTCCGTCTCCTTGTGTTGACGGCTGGAGGGAATAATTTCTTTATGAACCGTTCCACCAACTGGTCCTATAAAGTGATTTCGTTTGGCTCCAATGAATGAGCCCACCTCTTTGCCTCATCCCTCAGTGTGTACGGGAAGAGGTACAGTCTGATTTCTTCTGGGGTAACGCCAGGAATGGAGAAAGTGTTACACATCTCCATAAAGTTGGTCAGATGGGCGTGCGGGTCTTCTCCATGCATCCCTCCAAATTCCCCCGCGTTTTGTATCATCTAGAGCATGACCGACTTAATTTCAAAACGTGCATTCTCATCAACCATTGGTCTTGAGATTCCGAGCGAGAAGTCATAAAGATTCGGCGCTGTATAATTCATCATAGGGATGTTGCGGTCAGCAGCAAGAAAGACAGGATCTTGCGCTGGCCGATTCGCCCCTTGATTCTCTTTGAGCCTCTCGTTGTTAGCCATGTTTACTCTTCTTCGCCTGATCCGGTTCTGGCGTACCCTTACATGAAAAGCATGCTCGATCTTTGGGTTAGCTTCGAATTCTGGATCAGTTCCAGTACTCATAAACCGTCAGCCTGCTCTTCGCGATAAACAGACAATATAGCAGAGATTTATCTTACAAAATAATACAAAAGTATTCAACACTAACCATTACCAATCCCCAGCAACGACGCCATAAACTTGTGCGGATAAAATGTATGTATGTTGTGTATGTTTTGTATCACTTATGCACACTACTGATGGATGGATGTTATGCAAGTTCATGTCCCCAGCAACGGTGCCATAAACTTGTGTGGATATAAAATGTATGTGTTATGTTGTGTATGTTTTGTATCGCTTATACATACTACATGATGGATGAATGAAATGCAAGTTCATGTCCCCGGCAACGGTGCCATAAACTTCTAACAATAATTTTTCTTATCTTTATTATGCATGCACTGTGATGATAGATATTATGCTACAAGCTCATGTTGCCACAAACTTGTGAGGGTAAAAATGGATCTATCTTTATTTATTACGCTGATGAATGAATGAAAGTGATGATGTGCTATGTGCTCAAGTGCTTTGCGATAAAGATATTTTGGGATACTACGTTCTATGTGTATGCGTTGATAGTGATATGTTTCGTAGTATGTGATGATGTAGTGCGTGTCACAAGTTTCCTTGCGTTGGAACCAAATATAATTCTAACGCAAGTTTCTCAGAATAATTCGAGGTCGAACATGGGGATTGTTTTCGTTAGATGCGATACTAATGTAGTAAATGCGACCGGTTTTTATAAAGAATAAAGAATAAAGAATTTGGTTTTGACAGAAATATAAATTGCGTTGAAAGTAAAATTGTGTTGTAAATAAAATACGTTGATAAAACAAATGTCTAAACTACTATGATACATGGGCAAGGACTGGCTGTGAAGTTGTACAAAAGAATCTAATGAATGCGATGGCAAGTCTTTTGAATGAAGCAGAAAGAGAATGAGTAGAGAGAAATGACATCACAAGTTCGTCCATCGCGTTAAGGACGCAACTAAGGTTCCGCTTTCCCTTGGCGTAAACCTTTCAGTGATCGGTCGCGTTTCATACGTCTATGGTGAAATAGAGATGAACGTAATGAACGCAAGGTTGTCTCCATCTCTGGAAATTCTTCTCACTTTAGATAACGCATTCTTCCAACCCTCTCTCGATAGGCGAAATGACATCTTCACTTATGCTATCACAGGTGAAGATGTCGTCGAGCATGCTTTAGCTAAACTTAGTTGATTACCTTAACACAGATTAACTCACTCGCTTAATTCTTCCTTTTTACCCAGGGGATTAAGAACACACATGGAAAAAATGGATGATAAATGTATGGAAAGGGACAGAAAGATGATAATGATGACGATAATAGCATTTAAATCTAAAGCTAAGCGTTGATACATGATCTGTGAATGAGAGATTAAAGAAGATGAACACAGTAGATGAAATGAAAGAATAGAAACAAATACGGAAAGAGTGTCAACGTCTTGACATAGATCCCGATCGGAGACGTTTTGCTTGTCGGCGTATGGATGAAGTGGAGGGGAAAACTTCCCTCTCAGGCTTGCTTTCCCGATAGGAAGTGACCTCTTGCACAGAGCTTCAGCTTCGAGAATCGGAAGAATTCCTTACTCGGAGACTCACTTTTCAGCCTTGTCTCGTAGTTCTCCCGGATTTTCTCTGTAAAGTCTCTTTAGACCAACCTCTCTCTCCTTTGCAATGAATTCAAGGAAGCTATTTAAGACAAGACCTTGGCTCTTTGAATTTGTGGTCCCACTGTGTAATTCTGATAATTCCTGCCATGGCATAATGGGAAATTCCTCTTTGCTCCACGATCAATCTACCAGAATCATACAACAGAAAGCTGTACACTTGTCAGAATCGTCCGTGAATGCGTTGCTCTTCACATCTTCGATTGATTGCCGCATGCGGTGTTGTTTTTTAATACCGCATGCGGTTGAATTGCGTTGATCTCTAGACTTCATGATCGATTGTCACATGCGCCATCATTGCGTTGATCATTTGTTCGTTCTTGATCGATTGGCACATGCGATGTAGATGCGTTGTACATTTTTTCTTCAAGCGATTAACGCATGCGGTGACCTATTTTCTGCAAAACAGAGACTGGAACATTCTATTTCGCCATCGCAATGGGATTAGTGGATGCGTTTACGACATTTTATAATTTTCATATTTCTTTGCCAATTCTTATAGTATCGACGCAACTTTTCCTTCTTTTTGCCACAATATCTAAATAAAACAGCATAAATATCTTGTATTTCTACAAGTAATCAATGGTCCACTTGAGTTGTGGAGAGGTCATAAAGGTAGTTTACCTTTTTGTAGTTTACTTTAGGATTTGGGGTTGTCCGACACATGTGCTACCTACTACCCCAAAGAAGTTGGAACCACGTTTGAAGGTTTGCCTCTTTGTAGACTACCCAAGGAAACGAGAGGTGGATACTTTTATGATCCGAATGAGAACAAAGTGTTTGTTTCTACAAATGCTATCTTCTTGGAAGAAGACCATATGAGAGATCATTAACCACGGAGTAAGCTCATTTTTCGTGAGATCTCTAGTAAGACTGAGACTATTGAGGGTTCAACAAGAGTTATTGAACAGGCCGATAGATCAACAAGAGTTGTTGAGGTTGGATCATCTAGTCAACCGGCTCAAGAGTCGAGACTACCTCAACATAGCGGGAGGGTTATGAACTCACCGGATCGCTACATGGGTTTGACTGAAGCCTAAAACATCATTACGGATGATGGGGTCGAGGATCCATTGTCTTTTAAGAAAGCGATGGAGGATGTTGACAAAGATGAATGGGTTAAAGCCATGAACCAGGAAATGGAGTCTATGTACTTCAGTAATGTCTGGGAGCTTGTTAATCCACCTGATGGGATAAGACCTATTAAGTGTAAGTGGATCTATAAGCAAAAGAGAGGTGTAAATGGAAAGGTGCAGACCTTTAAGGCTAGATTCGTGGCAAAGGGTTATACCTAGGTTAAGGGAGTTGACTATGAGGAAACTTTCTCACCTGTTGTCATGCTTAAGTCTATCAGGATTCTCCTATCCATAGCCACATTTTATGATTATGAAATATGGAAAATGGACGTCAAGACTGCCTTTCTTAATTGGTAATCTTGAGGAGACCATCTATATGACTCAACCAGAGAGGTTCATAGTTCCAGATCAAGAGCAAAGAGTTTGCAAGCTTAATAGTTCCATTTATGGGCTGAAACAAGCATCTAGATCATGGAACATTAGATTTGACACTGCAATTAAGACGTTTAGCTTTGATCAAAACATTGATGAGCATTGTGTCTACAAGAAGATCATCAACAACTCAGTAGCTTTCCTGGTACTGTATGTGGATGATATCCTACTCATTGGGAATGATGTAGGGTATCTGATTGACATTAAAAAATGGCTAGCTGCCCAGTTCCAAATGAAATATTTGGGTAAGGTACAGTATATTCTAGGGATCCAAATGATTCGGGATCGTAAGAACAAACGGTTAGCCCTATCTCAGGCATCGTATATCGATCAAATGTTGATCAGGTACAGGATGCAGGATTCCAAGAGGGGCCTGTTACCCTTTAGGCATGGAATCGTTTTGTCTAAGGATCAATGCCCTAAGACAACTAAAGAGGTTGAGGAGATGAGACGGATTCCTTATGCTTCAGCTGTAAGAAGCTTAATGTATGCAATGTTGTGTACCAGACCCGATATTTGCTATACAGTAGGGATTGTCAGTCAGTATCAGTCCAATCCAAGATTTGATCACTGAACGGCGGTCAAGATGATCCTCAAGTATCTTCGGAGAACGAGGGCCTACATGCTCGTGTATACAAATAAGGATCTGATTCTTACAGGATACACAAACTCCGACTTTCAGATCGATAGAGATTCTCGCAAATTGACATCGAGGTCAATGTTCACTCTGAATGGAGGGGTTGTAGTATGGCGAAGTATCAAGCAAGGATGCATCGCGGACTCCACTATGGAAGCCGAATACGTAGCCACTTATAAAGCAGCTAAGGAAGCTGTTTGGCTAAGGAGGCTGTTTAACTGAGGAAATTATGAAATATAATAAAACATACATCACATTTACATTCATAAAAAAAAATTAATGGACTGGGATAATTAGCCTCTAAAAAAACAGAAATAAAACTAATTATTACATAAGCCATTGAGTCAATCGGTTCAAACAGGCGAACCAGGTCTTGAACCACCCGGGCGAAGCCTCGCTCCTTAATTGTGTACAAGCTTCTTGTGATCGTCGAGGAATGTTGAGCGAGAATAGACGATCGTGTTGTTGGGATTGGTGTCCTAATTCTCCCGGAGTCTCGTTGTTTGTAATGATATGCATTGTTTTATGAATACAGTAACTATTATTTTATTCTGGCATTTACTCATATCCAATAAATAAAGCTCCATGGTTATCTTATGTGAACTTAAGCATGTATATGTGATATACAAGTGGATCATGACTTAAGTGATAACTAAATAGGTATGCAGTATAAGGATTAAGGTGGGATACCTGATCCTTGTGACACTACGGATACAGCCCACTTTGTATAGGTTTGTAAGTATTGTAAACTACTACAGATGATAGATCCTGACCATTCATGTGAAGATGTGCGAGGGGGGTATTCTATACAAAGAGTTTGTATAAGACTGGACCACGAGATGACTAGACTCTATATATAACATCGTTGATACTAGAGACTTACATCTCACTTAAACAACCATAAGTGACACGACCTCAATCCTAAGTGTTTTGGGAACTTCTACCTTTGAGGGCGGTTCTTTGATTTATATGGGTAAGAGTGGCCAGATTGCCAACTTAACATGCCTACCTTTTTAGGAACTTGTCTGATTTGGGAGCTAGGAACTCAATACAAAAGATGGAATTCACTCCTTTCCTGAAGCAGGGATGTCACACCCCTTCCAGATTACCCTTCTTAATCCAAAAGTGAATGTGACGACAGTAGTTACCAACCCTTTTGTGGCACTTACTATGTCACTAACATCCTTAACCTGCTTAGATCCCTGGAATACATATATAACATTCACCAAACTAAGGAAACTTTAAAAAAATAACCTCATAACACTAGGGATCAACAACAACAACATAATTACATCATATCAACACATACAGAGTTCAGCGGTCCCAATATACTTTACTAGTCCCTGATATGAGCAACACATATGTACAGACATTTACGGAATAAACACCTAAAACTTCTCTCTAGACTTTGGACTTTTAACTAGAGTTCTTGAGTGGCAGAGCAGCAGAACAGCTAACCTCTAGGGAGATGACCACTACCTGGGAAAAGAAAAACATTTGAAAGAATGAACTACTCGCCCAGTGAGTGACTTAATATAAACATAAATCTCACGCTTAAATTGAAAGTTAGAAAACAGAATACTGGAACTAAAACATGCCAAGCAAACATGTACTAAAACTTTTAAAACCATTGTATCTGAAAACATAGCTAAACTGATTCTCAGTTGAGAGAGAACCCTCGTGGTTCAATCTCAACGTCAGATATCATGTTCAAGAGAAAACCCTTTTATTCAATCTCTCAAACATAAGCCTGGGCAGGGGTGAGAATCCTTTTGTTCAACACCTGAGAGAGAACCCTCATGGTTCAATCTCAACGTCGGATATCATATCCAAAAGAGAACCCTTTTATTAAATCTCTCAAACATTAGCTTGGCCTGGGGTGAGAACCCTTTTGTTCAACACCTTCTAGCCAATGCTAAGAAAGAACCCTCGTGGTTCAATCTTATCGTCGGGTATCATGTTTAAGAGAGAACCCTTTTGTTCGATCTCTTAAACATAAGCCTAGGCTAGGGTGAGAACCCTTTTGTTTAGCACTTTATAGCCAATGCTAGGAAAGAACCCTTGTGGTTCAATCTCATCGCCGGATATCATGTTTAAGAGAGAACCTTTTTGTTCGATCTCTTAAACATAAGCCTAGACTGGGGTGAGAACCCTTTTTTTCAACACCTTTTAGCCAATGTTAGGAAAGAACCCTCATGGTTCAATCCTACTGAATTGATTAACCGTCATACGTGCCCGTAGAGCAAACTGGATCCTGATGTCAAGGATTATATCTGAGGCAGCGTACCACTACTTATCACTGAACTGAGTGAATTATTCTGATACCTTCTCTAAGTACTTCAGTACCAGAATCATAACATAACTGAAACTAGGTAGTACAGCTTGGATACCTTCTCCTTGTACTTCAGTATTGAGCTGAAAATACCTGATAGGAAAACATTTTCATAAAATAAAGCTTATTAAAAGCTTGATCTCCTAAAACATAATTTTCATAAGAATATCATTTGCTAACGCATGCTCAACAACATTAAAAGCACATATGCTTTAAAACATAATACAAATACTTGTAACTTAAACATGTCATAGAGTCTTCTTTTGAAAACTACCATCGTCCAACAATTGTACCAAAGCATATTTCATAAACTTTGTAACTAGCATGCGTTTATAAACTTTAGAGAAATGCGTTGCTTGGAACTTCTTGTAAAATAACCAACATAAAAGTAACTATCAATAAAGCATGGATTATTAAAATATTTATAAACCATTTATAAATCATTTATAGTCACTTACTAATCCTTCAAGTTTGCCTTAAGTTTGCTTCCTTAAGGCTTGATAGGCTTTTCCAATGGGCGTTGAACCTACACGTATAAGCATACTACTTAGTATTTACATTAGCCTTCCTTTTAGGCCTACTCAATAAATCAAGCTCACATGCCAAACCATCACATTGTGCCTCCTACCATTCACTTTGAGGGTTGGACACTTAGCCAATTTGGAGGGATTGGGTGTCAAAAGAATGCACCTTTTGATCACCCACACTCCCCACACTTAGAAAACTTTTGGAGCATCAAACTGCAGATTCAATTCCAACAATTCATAACTAAATTTCTAGAACTGATCTCAAGGAAATTACTTCTAAAAACTTGCTTAGAATCAAGTTAGAAACATTACCTTAAAATTTCAGCTCAAAATTTTCCGTCGTTTGATCTGGAGATTCAAACTTTCATCATTGGCCTTAATTCAAGTAGTTGTCTACTTATTCAACAACTTCCAGTTCAAACTTCAAAAATATATAACTCGCATTCCAGGCCTCATCTTAAAAAGTTTCATACTACAAAGTTGTTGAGTTAACAATATTACCTCAAATTTTTAGCTCAAAAATCTTATTGATTCGTCCTAAAGCTTCAATTCTTCACTGATGGCCTAGATTCACCTGAGAAACGAACCCTTTCGCGTTTATTTTGCTCCTCTGGCCTTATTCCGGTGAGTTTTCCCTCCAGCAGTGCAGCCACAAAAAATAGACTCTTAGAACTTTCGAATGCCACGAAATTACACAAATAGCCCAAGTAGTTTGTTCAAACCAATTAAATAAAGTCAGCCTTTTTGCTTACCACCGCCTAAAAACCTGCATGAAAACTCCTTGTGCCACCTTGCCCACTAATATGATGAAGGGATAGGATTTAATCAATTTTACTTTCCTAACTCCACCCATAGTGTTAATTCAGCACTACACCTCAAATAATTTCATGACCTCATCCATATGCTCACTATGCACTCCAACGTCAAACATAACCTTCCAACATTCAGCCAGCCACTTCATGCTTGGCTTGCTACCCAATTGCAAACTAGCACATCATGGCTTCCTTCTTTCTTCCATAATTCCTAAGACATGATTTCATCATAGCTCATTAGAAGACATCACATTACCTACTCTTACTTAAAGTAATTAGGGTTCGAGTTTTACAAATTCCTCCCCCCTAAAAGAAATTTGTCCTCGAAATTTGCTTGAACTTACTTATAACTAGAGTTTCACAACATCCTTTGGTCATAAATTTTACAACCTTCTTCTTTTCTTTCTTATTTCTTTCTCTTTTTACTATGCTTTCGCTGTGCTACTTTCATATTAACTTTGTTCATATTAAATAATACTAATACGTATAAACAACTTGGTCATAATAGTTCACTGTATTTGTTACATCCTCTGGTGACTCTTCCATTCTCCACTGAGTCATAGTATTCATTTATTACTAGGGTGGTCCTTTTCCATTTCGCAGTAATACCACTGGAACATTCTTTTCTAGTTGTCATACCTTTGAATTACTTGCTAGCTGTGAAATCAATATTTGTTTTAACTAGATTTCTCGACCTAACCGAGGGCACTCTTCTTAGGATGTCTTATCTATCCATACTTGGGAGGAGACATTCTTTCTACTATAACATTTCCAAACTATGGTTTACCATACTGTATACATAAGGTTTTCTTAACTGTACTAGTCTCTAGCTCAGTCACAATTCAAACTTTGAGCTATAAACTAGAACATCAGCATATCTGGACCTTTTCCTTTTTGTGACCATTTTGTTCCTTATTTTTATACTCAACGTACCCCTGGTACATTTCGAGCTCACTGTTGCTCATCTTTTCCCTCCTCTTAGGATTAATCTGACTAGGACTTCCTCTAGATTACATTCTTTCCCCTGAATTCACTAGAATAGACTTCATGTTTGCCACCAACCTCTGAGCAAACCTGCTATACATTCTATTTCTAGTGAAAAGTCTATATTTACCTGTGTGACTCCCGACTTCCACTCAAGTACCAGTAGTGGATTGAGTAATCCTGCCGGCCTCTGCCTTCCAGGTTTCACTTGCTGACAAATCAAACATTAATCTATATATTCAGCTATGCCTTTCTTCATTGTAGGCCACCACTATGACCTCTTCAAGGTTCTATACATCTTGGTGCTTCTTGGATGCATGGAGTAAACAGAACTGTGCGCCCATTCTAGAATAGCTTGCTTAAGCTACAACACATTAGGCACACACATTCCTCCTTCCTTTACTAACATTCCATCTACTCCTAACTAAAAATCAGTTCTTACTCTCTTGCTCACTTCTTCTGCAAGCTTCTTGAGATCAAGATCCTTCAACTATTCATGCTTAAGATCTTCCATCAAAGTAAGTCTTACCTGAAATCTAGTAATCAATCCTCCTGACTGACCTACTGATAGAGTGACCCTAGAACTCCTGAACTTTGGGAGTAACATTCCTGATACTGATCAAAGGACTACTTTGGATCCCAAGGATTTCCTGCTCAATGCATCAGCTACAACATTTTCCTTACCAAGGTGGTACTCAATTGAGCAGTTATAGTCTTTGTTCGGTTCAATCCATCTTCTTTGTTGCAGATTTAGTTCCTTCCGGTCAAAGATATACTTCAGATGCAATGGTTTTAAAAGTTTTATGTACACGTTTGCTTGGCATGTTTTAGTTCCAATATTCTGTTTTCTAGCTTTTAGTTTAAGCATGAGATTTATGTTTTTATTAAGTCACTCATTGGGCGAGTAGCTCATTCTTTCAAATATTTTTCTTTTCCTAGGTAGTAGTCCTGCTGCTCTGCCACTTAAGGACTCTAGTTAAAAGTCCAAGTCTAGAGAGAAGTTTTAGGTGTTTATTATGTAAATATCTGTACATATGTGTTGCTCATATTAGGGACTAGTAAAGTATATTGGGACCGCTGAACTCTGTATGTGTTAATATGATGTAATTATGTTGTTTTTGTTGATCCTTGGTGTTCTGAGGTTATTTTTTTAAAGTTTCCTTAGTTTGGTGAATGTTATATATGTATTCCAAGGATCTAAGCAGGTTAAGGATGTTAGTTAGACAGTAAGTACCACAAAAGAGTTGGTAACTACTGTCGTCACATTCACTTCTGGATTAAGAAGGGTAATCTGGAAGGGTGTGACAAGGGATAAGTAGAGAGATTGCTCCTTTAAAGCCTGATTCCAGGGCTTGAACATAGTGGTCATAGCTTCTCTTTGGAAGAGAGGACTCAGTCATAGTAGAACTATGATTTATGTTCCTTAGAAAGATCAATCTTAAGGAGTTAGATGTAACTATAGGGGCATAACGGTTATTGATCGAGCTATACTTACGAGTGATCTGTGAAGGATTGTAGCACTGTTGATTGGTTAAGATGGACACATAATATATCTGTGGTAAGGAGAGTTTAGCTATCGGTCTTTAGTGAAGTTCCTGGCAGGTAATGGATGGTGGATCCCGTGACTAAAGAGTTTAGTCAGTTATTCATGTACCGTTGGAGCTTCGAGCTACAAGTCCATAAGGTCCCCTTGCTAGCTCAATGGATTCAGTTGAGGATCAGTTATTGGTGTTGATTTGAAATGTTCAAATTGACAAGAGGTAATTCGATTATATAAGATATGATCGATATGATATATGAGATACATCTAGTGGAAGATTAATGTAAATGAGATTTACATTAGGTACCATGGAATAGAAAAAGAGCTATGGTTTGTATGTTTCATGAGATGAAATATTAAAACTATAGGTTATAAATATATTATGGTAAGTTAGTATCATTTATATTTATAATAATATTAATTATTGGATAATTATCTCTTTTTCTCTAATAACCAATTGAGTATGAGGTATTGGTGGTTTCATGGTAACCATGAGATAAAAAGGAAAATTATTTTCCTAATTTTAGTAAGTTTGGCAAAATTGTGTTTTTGAGATTTCCTCTCTCGAAAAAATTCTCATGGAAGTTGTCAAGTAAATTGGATTTACTAAGCGACAGCTTGGAGTAAGGTAAGCAATCGTGGAGTGTTAGTAAGCGACAGACACTCAGCTAAGCGATGAGCTAAACGATCGCATAACTTTTGCTAAATGATCGTATAGCTTTTCCTAAACGACTGGGCATCGACCTATACGATAGGTTCTGCCATCTCCCACTTACTCAATCATTTACACGATTGTGTTTCCTCCGTTGTTCTACCTAATCTAAGTCCACACAGAGCCCACCCTATGGATTCTCACACCGAGAATACCAAGGTAGCCTTCTTGGTGGTGTCATACTCAACTCGACACTGTCAAGGTTCTATGGAGGTCGTTTGTGTTGTTCGAGGTGTTCGTGACATAAGTGATTGCTGAGTTTGAGCGCGCGGTGTTCGTGTAGTGTAGCGATCGTGTTGGACGAACGTTTATGGTTGCTATGTTGCTGTGATCGAGCGTTCATGATCAAGGAGTTTGGCGATGAGTCTGCAAAAGTTTGTAGCATTTGTCCTTGATCTTTTGTATATCATGCTGTAATTTATGTAATTAATGCATAACCGTATGTTTCTATTTATGACTGTAATGGTAAAGTTCATATACGATTGTAATTTGGAATGATCTTTCTGCTGCTCATTTAAATCCTCGTGTTAGTGTAGCATGGATCGAGTGTCTTTGACTATATGATGAAACATAAAGACCACTCGATCATGTAGCGCACATCGAGTAATGCATGCTTAAACGATCAAATAGATGACAATTATGCGATGAAGCATGATCGTCTAAACGATCGAGGAGCAAGCGTCGAGTATCTTATACCGAGGATCAAGTAGCCAGTGACTATGTGATGAGCATGCTAGCCTACTCGATCGTTTAAGCTCACGCCTACTATGCGATGAGTATCATATACTCCACGATCGATTACCTTAACGTCTATGCGATCGAATACCCAATACTACACAATCGAATAAACTCTTTACTCGATCTCGTAACATCAACCATGCGATCGTTTAGTAAATATTACACGATCGAGTAGAACTTTTCTACATGATCGCGTAGCCAAATCTAAACGATCGTTTAGCCTGGGCTACATGATTCAACCAACCCTTGGTCTCCTTCCTCGAAGTAAACAACATCTCCATGCCTTGAAGCTTCATCATGAACGACTCTTACTGTCTCAAACACTTTGAATATAGACTCGATAGCAAAGTAATGATGTCTAAAAACACAGAGGCCCTTACAAATTAACTTGAAATGTAAAGAAAGCTTTAAAACCAGAGGCAATCATCCCGAAACATCCATCAATTTAAAACCACAACTACATATAACACTTAAACGCATTGTAGAAAAATAAAACCTACCAAGACTGCAAATGTAATTCAATACATCAATGGAATTTGGAATATCAAAACAACCTTGCTCTGATACCAATTAAATGAACTCTTATATAAGAGAACCATTGAGCAGAAATAGATCGTTTCAAATCCCATTATAAAAGAACAAAAACATTTACAATCAACCAACAAGTGTTATGCATCAACGAGTAAATTACAACATGCATCGAGGAATAAACAGAAAGGGATCGAGTAAGACAAACCTTTGAAGAACTTTTCTTCTAGTATACCCTCGATTAATCAACCAAGTGTCCAAGAAAACTCGATCAAGTGCACGAATGCAATGAAAAAACCCAGCAAACTCGAATTGGAATATCCTCGAACACAACCGAGTAACACTCGATCCTCGAACAGCAAACTCGACACTACCAAAAGGCTACCTTGGTATTTTGGTGTGATAATTTAGGAGGTGTAGGCTTTGTATGGATTTGGTAAAGGGAAGGAGGAACTATACGATCGAGTAAACGATCGAGTAAGTGAGAGAATGATAAAGTCTATTGTATAGACTGAGTACTCGATCGTTGAGTAGCGAGAAGCTATCGTCTAGCAAACTCGATGTTTGATCGTTTACTCTGTAGGAGTATATCAGCATGCAGCGGAAGCAACAAAGATCAAATAACCATTCTAATCCGTTAATTTTGGCTATAAATAAAGCATGCTCATACAATAATAAGAGGATTTCAAGTAATACCTTTGTAGAACCTCTTTGAATCATGAATTCAACTTCAAATCTTCTCCAAAACTTGTTATGAACCACCTCAAGATCTTCCTACTGCATCCACTTGAAGAACAACTTCTTCAACTCAATTTTTCTGTAAAAATTCAACTGATGCATACCTCAATTCCACTTCCATCTTCTCTATTTATTGCAGGACATTCATGCAAAGAAGAAGGTTGCATGAGATGCAGCTCATGCTTGGAGTATTGAAGCTCGAGTCAAGTGGATGTTAAGTGAGCTACTTGGTCGTGAGTGGAGAAATCCAACATTTCTAAATTTTGTGTTTTTCAATTTTGTTTTTTATAAATTGATTTCCAAAACAACAAAATTGAGAAATTTATTAATTTTACAAAAATTAATTTCAAAAATTAATTTTCTAAATAATTAATTAATTAAACAATTTAATTAATTCTAATTAATTTAATATCAAATATTAAATTAATTTTAAAAATTCTACCTTTATGAATTTAATATTTAAATCATATTTACATATTAATTAATTCTCCAATTCCGTTTAATTCCAAAATTAAATGCGTAATTATATCTCATGTAATTACTAATTTTTTTAATTCTAATTCGAATATTTCAAATTAACTTATCACGCTACTCTAAAGCTAATCCATTTATGAGCTAGTAGGGAGACCTCGTGGACCTACAGATCATGGGCTCCAATGATCCCAGATTAATTGGTTAGTAAGTTAACCCTTCACAGGTTGTTCGTAATAACGACTGGGTCAAATGTTTGTTTTACCCCCGAGATTACCTCTTGTTTCTTAAGTCCCACTAATCCTTTAATGAACAATTTATTTGTGATCCAATCAACAAACCGAGTCCCTCTCGAGCCAATGAGAGGGTGAGACCCCTTGTTCAAGACCCGAAGTTAGTACTTAAGGGAACAACCTCTCTATTATCCCTAAAAGTGGGTCGAAGTGAATTCCATCTTGTACCCTATGTCCCCTTCTATCTACCCGGTCTTATCCCTGAAATGGAGGTTTATTGAGCCGACGCTGTTGAGCCAACCCTCACCTATGCAAATCTAAGGATAACCCTGAATAAATAGGAGTTCATAGTTAGCTCAGGATTAAGGTTAAGTTACCTAAGCCATCGCTTTGAAATAGTCAGTCTTAAACAGTAAACAACGTTATAAAGTAAGAGTGACTAATTTCGTGGTCTGATCTTGTATAACCTCATTGCACAGGATGCCCCCACTCCTTATGTCATAACATGTACGAATTAGGATCACATCTTATAATTGATTTAATTATAAGTAAACATCATATGCAACATATAAACTATAGTACTTTTTCTCCTTTATTGCATTTAATATAAATCATATTTATATTAATTCCTCCAAATAATGTATCTAATACATAAAATAAATTATATCACATATAATTGAATCATAATTATATCATATATAATCAAATTCGCTCTTGTTAATTTGAACACTTTAAACTAACCCAAAAGCTAATTCTCAATATGAATTTATTAAGCTATCAAGGGGAACTTATGGACCTGTAGCTTGAAGCTCCAACGGTACGTGAATAACTGACTAAACTCTTTAATCACGATATCCACCATCTGTTAACTATCGGGCATTTCACTAAAGACCGAAAACACTCTTCGCACTACAAATATATTTCTGTATCCATTGAACATAACCAATCAACAATACGATGACCCTTCACTAATTACTCGTAAGTACAGCTGGGCCAATTCACCATTTTACCCCTGTAGTTACATCTAACTCCTTAAGTACCATTGATTCCTCTAATGAATAATACATCATAGTGCTACTATGAGTAATCACTTCTCGGGCCAAGAGAAGGTGTGGTGTCACATTGTTCAAGACCCGGAATCAGCCTTTAAGGGAGCAATTTATCTACTTACCCCTGCTTCGAGGAAAGAGTGAATTTCGTCTTGTGTAGCTGAGTTCCCAGCTCCCCAATTAGAAGAATCCCCAAAGTGGTAGGTTTGAGTCGGTGATCTGGCCACTCGTCCTATGCAAATCAAAGAATCACCCTCATAGGCAGGAGTTCCCAACTCACTCAGAATTAAGGTCATGTTACCTATGTTCATCCTAGTGAAATGAAAGTCTCTGTCATGAATGGTGTTCTATAACGAGACTAAATATTTCGTGGTCCGATCTTATAACAACTTCTTTGTATAGAGCATCCCTGCTTGCATGTCTAATACATGAATGGTCAGGATTAGACCATTTGTAGAACTTTACAACGCTTGTAATACCTATAAAACGGGCAATACTCGTAGCATCACCAAGATAAGGTTTCCCTCCTTTATCCATATACTACATACTATTTAGGTTATCACTTCAAGCACGATCCAGTTGTATGTCTCCATATACATGCTTAAGTTACAACGATAACCAGGGGTCTTAGTTTATTGGATTGTGGTTATGAAACTAAAATATCTCATGTTTAATAGACTGTAGTGAATAAAATATCTCATAACGAGTTCAGGATGTAAACTACAGTCTCTACTGAGAAAACCCGAAACGAGTCAGGTAAGGAAGCGTAACTCATCATCGACTGAACCATGTCTAACAGGATTCGATTTCTCCTCTCTGATACCCCATTCTGATGAGGCGTACCAAGTGTTGAGAGTTGGGAAACTATTCCATGTTCTATCATTTACTTTTGGAAATCAGAATCCAAAAACTTTCTATCTCGATCAGATCGAAGCATTTTAATCATTTTACTAAATGCGTTTTCAACTTCAGCCTTGAACTCTTTGAAATTTTCAAAGGACTCAGACTTGTGTTACATTAAATAAACGTACCCATACCTTGAATAATCATTAGTAAAAGTGATGAAATGTTCATAACCTCCCTTGGCTCACACATTCATCAGGCCACAAAGATCTGAATGCATGATGACGGGCAGAAATGCACATCATTATAGGCCTTTTATTTAGAATTATGAGAGCTATTAAGTAGAATATGCGGCGATTATATTGAGAATTCATGAGAAAACGAGCTTGCATCGATCGGCATTAAAAATCTCGGTTAACCCACTATTATGCATTATTTTGCGTCCAATTGTCTATTTTTGTAGTTAGCATAGGAATCGATCGCATACGGAAATCTCTCTATCACAGAAGCGAATGCATACGTTCGATGCACGGATGTTGCGGCCATTAACCGCATGCGTTCATAACATAGAAGTTGCTGCTACAGAGTAATAACCATTATAGAGGGATGAACGCAAGGGTGGTGGAATGCGTTGATATTTCGGAAACCAAGCATGAACACATACCTCGGGAGTACCAAAAGGTGATGTTGACATTTCACCTACCACGCCATTAGCAGTAAAGATTCAGAGCAGGTCCATCAGGTCCATCACGCCGTTAGCTTGACACACATCTGATAGAAGCAAGACATTGCTTCCATCTGGCCCTTCATATCTCTTCTATCTCTGTATTGTATTACATTGTGACTTAAGAGATTAATATATTTTGTGATCAATGCATTTCTATATTTCCTTTGATTTCATCTTTATTTATCTCTTCTTATCATCTTTTACTTTCATTGCACAACTAAGTAAGACTGCTAGAGTATCACATACTTAATCATGCGGCATAGACATATGAAGCATGTAGCAAACCACCGGGAGGTGTGCGTTGCGCGAGTGTTGTGAGAAAATCCTATTTGCTTAATGTGAAGCTGTAGCAACGCTTGTCTATAAGCGGACGCAATGCTTGTCTATGAGTAGAATCAGCAGCGACTAACTACCTAGGAGGGTAAGTAGTTGAATGCATTAAGCAAAATAAGCAGTGTTCCTAGAGATAGGAATAATCTTATGTCAACCATATTTTATGTGATTACCTTGTCTTATGAGCGCATCACTCATCATTTAGGCATACTTGAGAGAGTAGTCTAAAAATCAAATCTAGGCTTGACAGAGTTAGATTGGATCACATAAGCAAGAATAGAAGCTTAGAAATAAGTTCTGTTTTCTATTACACAGCATATGCACTCTATAAGTAGGATATGGTGGTATGCGATCATCTTATTTATGTGTGAAAGCATTTGAGCAGGAATAGAGACATAGAAATAAGGCATCTTGACACCATCGCATATACATCGCATGCATCTTTGCCAAGTGTGTATAGCATAATCGCATAGTTTTTGTTGACTAGGGTTACCTTTGCGATCAAGCTTAGTGTTACGGTGAAGTCATCCCCGCCATTTTATTTGTTTTCCTACGCGTTAACAGCTGTCGTATCTCTAATTCTCATAGTTATATTTCCACTACTTAATCTATTAGTTAGGAGTAGAAGTAGTGCATAGCTCTTTGACCTCAAATTCTTTTATTCTTCGCCACAACACATTACTTCATGACATTTAGCTACAAGTCCCTGAGTTCGACCTCAGATCACCCGAGAAACTTGAGATCTCGTTATACTTGGCAAGAGAGTAAGAAAACTTGTGGCAGGAATGCATGGTCCTTACATACATTCTTAGACGCATATTGCATATTTGACCCATGACCAGCAACGCATGGAAAACGCACGATAAACGCATAATTATTCACTCCATTTTCCATACATCAAGTTTTTGGCGTCGTTGCCGGGGACTTGGCAGCTAATAAATTGTTGAGTTTTGTGTTTTTTGCAGGCAACCTTTTTACCTTTGGAGTATTTTAGCTTGTACGACCAATCTACAAACAATATTTGAAGTGTAAGCGATGCGCCGAAAGCTAGTATTCCCCAAGATAGAAGGGCAATCAGTCGCATGAACTGAAAGCAGTTATAAACGCATGACGGCCAACATTCGCCCAACAATTGCCAGAAGTTCCAATGGTTAGGACGAGCCTCTTGACCTAAGTACTTGAGATCAATCTCCTGCATGGAAGATTCCTTGTGGTAACCTCACTCAAATTTCTCCAAGGACATCGTCTACTCTATCTTTACCTTGCTTTCTTAGTATAGTTTATTTTAATTGTTATTTTGGATATGCGGCTACTTTCTTGGATGTGGTGCGTTTGCTCCTTGTAGGTGCGACAATAATTCTCCTCGGTACACAGTTACAACGGAAGAATCCTCTTCATCATTCAACGCATGGCTTCGATCGCATGAATTCTAAAGCATGATCACAAGTGTTATTCTACTCAAAGGTTATTTTCTTGTTATCGGTATACGCATTATCCTTTTGAAATTATCTTTTTCCACTTGCCTACCTTTACGATGCATCTATGATAATACGTATAATTCACTATATCCGCTAACTAAACATCGCAAGGTTCACCTCACTTTTAATAGCTTCTTCAAAATTTGACAGTATAAGTTTTATTATGTGTAAACCTCTACTCAAACATTTGTTACCGCATTCTTGATGAGTTTATCTTTAGCTTTTCAACGTGAGCGCTGCCACTCTCTAAGTTTAGGGGTGGCAGTAGTCCCAGAAAAATGCGTCTATCACATTGCAATGCAATTAAAAAAATATTTTTTTTTATGCAAATTCCATTTTATAAATAAGATCATAATACAGAATGACAATGGAAAGTAGGGATAGTGAGCCTGGTAGCAATGCCTTGCTTCTCGAGGCTTTTACACTGTGTTTTTCTCCATTCTGCCCAAAAGAATGTTCTTGCTTTCACAAGAGTCGGCCCTCTTTCCGTTCTTATGCCCATTTTCTCATGCTCATTTGGCAACAGTGCTAAAAACTTGATGTGTTGGAATTTGAGTGAATAATTATGCGATAAACGCAAAAGTCGGCCCTCTCTCCATTCAAAATGAAGGTAGGAATCGTGATCAACGCATAAATAAACTGATCACAACTACACTGCCAAATGGGCATGAGTTTAGACTGAGAAAGAGCGCCTTACTCGTAGTTGAATGCTCGCATGACACCCGTGGGGGCAAGCAAAAATGAAGGCTAGGAACTTGGATCAGCGCAAGGTCATAGAAAGAATATCTAAACTACGCAAGGATAAAAATCATTTGAAAACACCCCAATTTAAAAAAAAGGTTTTTTGAAATAAATCATGTGATGTCTTGGAAACAAGTAAAGTCTTTTTGAAGGCTAAAATTGTGGTCCTTAAATTTTAGAAATATTTAAGAAAAAACCAGGATAGGAATTAAGGAGATTTTGGTTCATAGGATTTAAATAAGGCACCTCGAGAAATCTAGGAAAGAAAAAGGCGGCTGACTCTCTAGAGAAAATATTTAGCTGATGCTTGAGGACAAGCATTGTTTTAAATTTGGGAATGTGATAACAGGAAAAAATGCACGTTATTACAATGCAAAGATATAAAACAATGTAGGATTGCCACGATAAAAATATGTAAAATCGTGTCCAAAAGCATTAAGTTGAGAACATTGTGATCGCATGCGCCCATCGCATTAAAGCAGCTAATTTACGTATTTTGTGCAGGAAAATGCATTGGCGCAAGGCAGAATTGCGATCCAAGAATTCAGCGTTTCGACTGCAAAGCTATGCGATCGTATGCATTCGTAAAGATCTGCTCAAGAAGGTGGTCACATAGAGACGATGCATCAAGGTGAAAGCTTAATAAATCATGATGGGACAGAAATTTGATGACAGTCGAATTCGAATTTAGTTGACAAGCCGTTAACAACACACTATAGCAAGTACACTCAACTTTTCGGTGACCATTAATCGGTGCATCAGACAAAGATTTCATGACAATCCCATCATTGCAATCATTTGAGAGAAAAGCCCTTCACCATGAAGCTCTATAAATACCGAAGGCCACCTTCGTTAAAAGAGTTCAGAATTTTTGGGGAGTTCTCTTCCGCCATAGACATAGAGATCGATAGTCGTAGTCTGTGATTTTTATACTTAGAAGGCGGAGGCGAGCGAAGAAAGAAGACATCGAAAGTTCGTTCCTGGTCAGCTCGAGAGACTACCGGGAAGCATTGAGAATGGAGAGAGGGTCGACTCTTGCGAAAGCAAGGACATTCTTTGGGCAGAGTAGAGAAAAACACAGTGTAAAAGCTTCAGGAAGCAAGATATTGATACCAAGCTCACTATCTCTACTTTCCATTGTCATTCTGCATTCTGACTTTATTTATAAAATGGAATTTGCATCTCTACATCTATTCACTCTCTTTACATTACGCACGAGTAACTAAACTTCTAAATGGGTTAAGAAGCACTTAGCTAGCATGACCTAAGATCTTCATTTTATGCGATCATCTTATCTTATGTATGCGTCCATCACCCCTTTAGAGATACTTGAGAGAGTAGTCTAAAGAAAGAACCTAAACTTGAGAGAGTTAGGTTAGAATCTAGGCTTGAGAAAGTCAAATTAGAACCGCATAAGCAAGAGATAGAAACTTAAAGATAAGTTATGTTTGCTAATATGTATCGCATGCACCCTAGAAATAGGATATGATAGTATATGGTCGCCTTGTGTATATATGTGTCATTCATAATCGCATAGACAAGAACAGAGGCTTAGACATAAGTCCTATAGACATCATCGTATACATCGCATGCATCCTAAAATTAGTAGCTATAGCATTTTCATTGAGAGATGACTTGTTGTTGTATGTGTGTAGCATGATTGCATAACTTGAATGCAATCTTAGGAAGTGTTAGCTAAATCCCTTCTCAACCCGTCCCCCGCATACTTATTGTAACTTTCGTTGTTATTAACTCTTTTCTCAATTTCGCTGCATAGGATTTATATTTTAAACAAACATACCAACCAACTTATTGATTTGATTTTTACTGTAAAGGAATCAGAATTTACCGTTGCATATTGTCTCACGTCCCTGTGTTCGATCCTGGGCTTACCAGGCAACCTGGTAGGATTTATACTTGGATTTTACTAGGAAAACTTGCATGTAATGCATACACCGCCATCGCAATATACATCATTATTTCATCATATTCACAACGCATCAATGCACTAGCTTTAGAGGCTCTTTGGCCCTATAACCTTTTCCAATAAAAGGCCTTTTAGTCATTTTCCTTCAAGGCATGACTCGCACACAGGTAAAGAATTTTCTTCTAGCTCGCTTAGAAGTCTATTCTTCACAAATCTCTCAATCTTATTGAGATTAATGTGCCCTAAACGTAGGTGCCAAAGTTGGGCGTTTTCTTTAGGAGAAATTTTAAGTCGCTTATTTTGAGTCATGACAGTTTTAAACATCTCTATGTTCTGGAGGGGATTTGTTGCTAATGACCTTAGCACATACAAATTATTTTCCAATTGAGCTGAACATATATCAACACCATTTTTCGAAATAAACACTTTATTTACAGAAAAATGTATTTGATAATTACATTCAAGCAACAAATTTATAGAAATTAAGTTCCTCTTTAACTCAAGAACTATATATATATCATTTAGAATGATAAACCTATTATGTAAGTCAACCGGAGACCTCCCATTGCCATAACTGAGATGACGTGCCCGACTCCAACTTGCACCGTCATCTCACCAACACCAAGCTGTCGCTAGGAACTAATTCCATGAAATGAAGAACAAACATGGTTAGTGGCCCCAGAGTCAATAATCTAGGCAAAATCATCATTATCCAATAAACAAGTTTCCAAAACTAGTAAACCGTATATACCTTGTTTAGCCTTCTTCTTCTCGGCCAAATAATAAGGGAGTTCCACTTCTAGTGCCTGTCCTGGTTGCAATGGAAACACTTTCCTTTGTCAATCCTCACTGGTTGCCTACCCCTTGGAGCAGCAGATTGTGGGTTAGCAGCCACCTTCCCCTTACCACCCTTCTTCTTTTTCCACTTTCTAATGTCAGAAGTAGAAGGTGCAGACTTAGTTCCAGAGGTCGAACCTTTATAGAACTTTTTGGATGATGAAGCAACATATACCTTGCCAACCTTCTTTTCCTTGCTTTTCAACAAATATTGGAAAGTCTGCAACTCAATTAGTAGAGTTGTAAGGTTGTAATCAACCCTGTTCAGAACAGCGTTGATTACAAAATGAAGGAAACTTTCTAGCAATGACTCTAGAATAATTCTAACCTAGCTGGCCTCATCGATGCTTGACCTGTTCATCTCCGTCACGTTGAATTGGACCATCATGTTGAGAATATGTTCCCAAATAGATGTTTCCTTCTTCGTTCATGAGTTGAAGATGTACTTCAGAGCGTCGTGCCTAAGCTGCGCGGACGGTTGTCCGAACATTCCCCTCAGGGACTCCATGATCTCGCGTGTAGTGTTCATGGGCTCATGCTTCTTGGCCAAAATGTCATTAAGACTGGCCAAGATATACGTTCGGGCCTTTTCATTCACCTGTGTCCAACGCTCATATGCTTCTCGAACGTTTCAAGCAGCATTAGAAGGTGGAATAGGAGGACACTCATCCATAAGGACAATCCTTAGGTCACGATGATAAGTATCGTATTAATAGTATTCTTCCAACTAACGAAATTTTTTCCAGTTAGTTTGTCGGCGGCAAGTAAAGATAGAGTAGCGATAGCTATGATTTAAAAAAGCTGAAAAAATGAATAACCTTAAGAAGTCTACTTGCAATAAACCACTTTTAGAAAACCAATCAAGTTTTAGCAAAATAGTTCTAGTGTACCCTAAGTGACATCTATTTTGCAATGATGCTCCAGTGAGGCAGAACAAAAGTCGCCGTAAGGTGAGCAAGTGCCCCTTCACTGGAATGAGACAATCTCAACCATTAGACAGAAACAACTCTTTGTAACTGAATCTAACAATCATTATTGTTCAGTCCAGAATTTGTTAACATCCTTAACAATTTTGTGTAAGTGTAACGCCTCATTTTAGGCTTTAGAGTCTCGTCCTAATGAGCCAACCTTAAGAAAAAGCCAATTAGGACAAGAGACTAAAGCAACCCTATCCATTTCTAGAGATCAAATAAAGAGTTTTGCAAAACAACCATCCTTTAGGGAACCACGCCCAGGGTACCTCAAGGAAACACGAAAACTTTATCCAACCTAATTAGAGAGACTGAGGGATATGTTGTCACATGTTCTGCTCCCACTTATTAAGAACATTCTCTCCATTCACCTTGTTATTCACCTACCCAGATGCCACCTGTAGAGGAGACACTCCAGAGGTGCCTCGAGGCCGAGGATAGATCTCATGGTGTGAACTTTTTAAGGAGAAATGTATAGAAGTGAAATGAAGTATCATATACCCCATTTACCTCCCACTGAATGTTTTACCTAGGGTTCATTAACTTAGAAAATCCACCTACTGATTTTAACTAAGTGGTTTGTTTAATTTGCTAAAAAACAACACTTGTTTTTTATGATTAAATAAGTTTGATTCAAGTTTTATTAAACACTTTAACAGACTTTCATCAAATTTTCATGCATGCAATAAATCTATCTAACTCACTTTCCAGGTAGGTTCCCAGGTAGGGGTGCAACGTTTCCATCGACTTAAGTACCCTAGCCTAGTCAGAACCAGCCTTAGCCAAAAGGTCCCTTATAGATACATTTGTTACATATTTAATCTTTTATTAGACAATTTAATCCTATTAAACTAAATTAAAAGATTAAACTTAGGTTTCTAATCTTATTAGAAATGTGATCTTAGGTCTATCTCAATCAAATTTTAAAACACTTTTATAACATGGTTAAAGCCTAAGGTATGCATGCAACTCTTTATTATTGATTTTAATTCTAATTTCATTAATTATAACTTTTATAAAGAATGAAACAATTAAAACCATTCACGTTGCTAACTAGACATACATAAGGTACTTATAGCTTTTATAAATAAACCTAAGTGTCATGCTTCATGCAATGTTTAGTCATTACTTATATATAACTTTTATGTAACAAAGTATTGAACTAAGCATACACGCCATGCTAACATACAACCTTATATTATAACATTTATAATATAGATGATTCATGGATAAGCTTTAATGCATGCATATATTATAACTCTTATATTATATGATACATGAGCATGCTTTAAGTAATTTAATCACGCATACTAATATATTATAACACTTATAATATAAAGATAAATCATGAATAAAATGCATAACCTATGGTGGGTTTTAAAACTATATGACATACATTATGACATATAAAATAAACATACATCACATGCACATTTAATAAAAGTTGATGGACTGGGATAGTTTATCTCAAAAAAAAGGAAAGGAAATGCTAAACTATTACAAAAGTTTGAGTCAACCAGTTCGAACAAGTGAACCGGGTCTTGAACTGTCAGCCTTAAAGCCAAGTCACTTGATCATGTAGCAAAACTTTTGATCGTCGAGCAACGAGCATCAAGTGTAAACGATTTTGTAGCAATGATCGTGTGGCTTAGGACTATGCAATGAGCATGAATGTCCACGTGATCGTGCAGCGTGCTTCGAGTAACGCATGCCATGCGATCGTGTAGCTAACAACTATGCGATGAGCATGGTAATGTACACGATTGAGTAGCAAGCATTGAGTATCATATACCATGCGATCGTGTAGCTACTGACTATGCGATGAGCATGATAGCCTACACGATCGTTTAGCACACATGCCTTGCGTCAAGTATCAAATACGGTGCGATCGTTTACCCCCGAACGTCTATGCGATCATTTAGCCAATGATACACGATCAAGTAAACTCTTTACACGGTTTCGTAGCATTAGCTATGCGATCGCTTAGCAAATGTTACACGATCGAGTAGAACAATTCTGCACGAACGCATAGCCAAATCTAAACGATCGTCTAGCCTATGCTACACGATACGACCACCATTTCGTCTTCTCGATCGAAGCGAACTGAAATTCTTGCATTTGAAGCTTCTTCACGAACGACTCAAAAACTTAAATGAATACAGACTCGATTGCAAACAAATATGCCCAAAAATGCAGGGGGCCTTACAAATAACTTTTGTAAAAGTAAACAGAAAGCATTAAACAGAGACAATTATCCTGAAACATCCATCAACAACATTCACAAACATTTAACAGTTAAATGCATAGCAGAATCCTAAAACCCACCAAATTGTAAATGAAATTCAATGCAGCAAATGGAATTTGAAAATCAGAACACAACCTGCCTCTGATACCAATTGAAGGAACTCTATTTACAGAGAACCTTTAAGCAGAAGCGGATCTCTAAATCCCATATCGATTAATCGCAAACATTTACAGTCATACAAGAACAGATTATGCATAAAACTTAACAACATGCTTTTGAAATAAAACAAAGGATTAAGAGGATATACCTTTGAAGAACTGTTCTTCAAGATAATCCCTCAATCTTACTCGCTCACGAACGCGTCGAACAAGTCACGAACTCCCTCGATCAGCAGCAAGCAAAAACTCGATCCTCGAACCAACAGGGACATAACTTTTTGGTGACCTTGGTATTCTCGGTGTGAGAATCCAAGAGTGGTGGGTTCTGGCTAATTTTGGTTAGAGGAAAAGTTTGGAGTTGAAAGAGGAAGACGATTAAGAAGGGAGCAAGGCTATCGTATAGCCAAGTCTCTTGATCATTTAGAAAGACAAATATATCGCATGGGCTCTGAAGAACAATCGTGTAGATACTTTATTGTGTATGTTCGTCTATCTTTTAAAATTCTGAAAACAAATTTCATTTATCCATTTTTTCCATAAAAAGTAAATATCTTTCCACTAAGGGGTGGTTAGAGAGAAAAATGGTTAATTATCAAATAATTAATAAATTATAAATAAATATAATAACCAACTTATCATATTATATTTATAACCTATAGTTTTAATATTGTACCATATACAACATAAAATATAGTTCATTTTCTCTATTTTATGGCATTTAATATAAATCATATTTATATTAAAATTAACAACTATGAATCTCATTCATAGAAAATATATTTGAATCACATTCAAATATTTATTCCTCCAATTAAACTATAATGTATCAAATACATTATGTCAATTATATCATATATAATTGAATTAATTCAATTATATCATATATAATTCAATTAATTCAATTATATCATATATAATTAAATTCCCTCTTATTAATTTGAACAATTCTAGTTAACCCAAAAACTAATTCTCAACTAAATTCTTTTGAGCTACCAAGGGAACCTTATGGATCTGTAGCTTGAAGCTCCGACGATACGTAAATAATTAATTAAACTCTTTAATTATATTATCCACCATCCATTAACTGTCCGACGCTCCACTAAAGACCGACAACTACACTCTTTGTACTACAGATATATTTCTGTGTCCATTGGATATAACCAATCAACAGTACGATGACCCTTCACAAATTGCTCGTAAGTACAACTAGGCCAAAATACCGTTTTGCCCTTATAGTTACATCCAACTCCTTAAGTATCACTGATCCCTCTAATGAACAATAGATCATAGTTCTATTATGACTAAACCTCTCTCGAGCCAGGAGAGGGTGTGGCGCCACATTGTTCAAGACCCAGAATTAGCCCCTAAGGGAGCAATTTATCTACTTACCCCTGATTCGGGGAAGAAGTGAATTTCATCTTGTGTAGCTAAGTTCCCAGCTCCCCAATTAGAGGAATCCCCAAAATGGTAGGCTTGTTGAGTTGGCGATCTGGCCACTCTCACCTATGCAAATCAAAGGACCGCCCTCATAGGCCGAAGTTCACAACTCACTCAGGATTAAGGTCATGTTACCTGTGGTCATCCTAGTGAAATGAAAGTTTCTATTATGAACGATGTTATATAACAAGACTAAATATTTCATGGTCCAGACTTATACAAACTTCTTTGTATAGAATATCCCCACGCACATGTCTAATACATGAATGATTAGGATCAGATCATTTGTAGCACTTTACAACATTTGTAACACCTACAAAGCGGGTCATACTCATAGTGTCACCAGGATAAGGTATCCAGCCTTATCCATATACTACAAACCATTTAGGTTATCACTTAAACACGATCCACTTGATGTCTCCACATAAATGTTTAAGTTACAATGATAACCATGGATCTTAGTTTATTGGTTTGTGGTTAATGCAACTAAAATATCATATATTTAATAGACAAAAGTGAATAAAATATCATATATTATTAATCACAGAAATGCTTGTCCATACAAGGTTTACAAACTATAGGAGGACCCTACGAGATTTAGGGCATCAACCCCAACATCGACAACCACCTCCGACTACAAGCTCCAGTGAAAGCATATTTGATAATCAACTTCAACAACCACCTCCGACTATTATAAGATTGATGATTGTTAAAGTATGTTATAGGGTGGTTGATTATATAAAAGAATATTATTTTGTCTACATTAAGTGTAATATTTATACATAAAAATTATTAAAAAATATATTTTTATTTAATTAAATTCACATATCAAATGTGTGTTAAGAATATTTAGACGAAAATTATGTAGTTGAAAAGTATGTAACATATAAAAAAAAACATAACATGAAAAAAAAATCTGAAATATTTTCCAGCAATAATTAGTGAAAAATAGATATTTGTTCTCTGATGATCCTCCAAATTTAGAGGAATTGAAAATGAAATTGTTGAAGAAATGTGGTGACATCCCATGACTGTTAAGATGATGAGAAAGATTTAATTAAAAAAATTCATTACATAGTAAAAGTATAGAGTAATAACAGGAAAAAAAAGAAGAAAAAGAAGATGATAAAGAAATTCATGGAGAAAAAATAGAAATAAAAAGTTTTGATTTCTCTTTGGTTTCTCATTTTATTAAACCATATTTTTACAAGAAATATAATGGGTTAATTGTTGTTCATTGCCCAAGAAAGAAAGAAAGAAAAGTTTTACAACTAAAAGAAAAAAATTACAATCTATATTTTATTCAAACAAAAATGGGTACAATTACTGAATTAAAAAGTTACAAAACAAAAATAGTAATAGTATATATTTAGAGTTAAAAAAAATGCTCCAAATATCCCAGACATATGAACCCAACTCTGCACCCCAAACATCGATATATGATCTCAGGCCAAATAACCCTGCATCCCAAACATAAACATATGAACTCCATAGATATATGATATGAACTCCAGAAATTCTATCTCAACTCAGCGTCCCAAACAATCCCTAATTATTGTCCATTTATAATTCAACTAGTATGAATGTGTACTATGAGGTCCCATTTGTCTCACAAATTTTTACTTGAGATTTCAAATTAGACATTTAGGGCCCGTTTGATAACGTTCCCGTTTTCTTTTTCCTGTTTCTCATTTTTCAAGAAACTGAATTGTTTGATAACCATTCATGTTTCTTTCCCAAAATTTGAGAAACGTTCCTAAAAATGGGGCCAAAAATTGAGGAATTATAAGTAGTTTCTCATGTTCTGTTTCTATTTTATCTAAAGTTGTTCCTTTAATAAATCATAATGGTGACTTGGCTCATTGGTGTGGAAGCATGTTCAATTCATTCCTCAATTTCGTAGTCTTAGGATCATATTGCACATAGAACTCTTTTTAATTTTATTTTTTTTCTTTTTATATTTCCCTTTTCTCTATTTTTTCTCTTTTTCTTTTATTTATATTTATTTTCTTGATATTTTTCTATTATTTATAAATATTTTCAATAGTTTTGTCATTTAAAAAATAATCTTCCTTTTCAATATGTATATATAAATATTTTTTGAATTTTGAATTTTAAATTTTGCAAAATGCATTTTATATATTTTTTAAATTCATATATTTTCTTTTAATTTTTTTGACATACGAAACCAATTATAATTTTATAATAACATAAATTTTGTTTACTAAGATATTTATTTAGGTTTCTTTTAATATTTTTACAACCACGCTATTTACATAATAATATGATTGAGTTAGATTTGAGACTACATCATTTAAAATTTAAAATAAATGACTTGAGTGAGAAATAATATTGTAAATCAAATTTTAGCAATATATGAATGATAGAAACAATTGTATTATCGATATTAATTTTACAATGAGACTTATGTGTATTCAATAGTTTAAATATTTGATAACTATTTTTTTATATTTTAATACATGCTATATATCTTTTTATTTTATATAATTAAATTATATTTAAACTATAAAACATGGGGAAAAAAATACAAGAAACGAAAAACAAGAAATATTTATCAGACAAGTTTCTGTTCTTGTTTCTTTTTTCCAAGAAACAGGAAACAAGAATAGTTATCAAACATATTCTTGTTTCTTGTTCTAAAAAAAGAGGAAACAAGAAATAAGATACAAGGAACGAGAAACAGAAAACAGGAAATGGAAACGTTATCAAACGGGCACTTAATATCTCTACTTGTTTCATATAATTTGACTTTTTAAAACCCAAGATATCATTATCTAGGGAACTTTAAAACCCTTTTTAATATCTTGCAAAAATGTGAGATTTTTATGTATCGGAGATGAACAGTAAAAATATAGCTTAATTAATTAATAAATTAATATCAAGTATTTATTACTATTCACTTTAATTAATTATTAAATATAAATATATTAAGTAGATTTAATAAATTTTAACTAATATCTTTATCATTAATATTTTATGCTATCTTAACTATTTAATATAAATTATTATGGTTTATTATCTATATCTAATTTATTTATTTATTAATTTAATTATCTTTAGTAATTAATTTTATCTTTAATTAAAAAGTTTTCATTTATTTTTTTATTCATTAAATAATTAATTAACATAACAATAAATTAATTAATGTTAAATTTAGTTGACCTCTTACATTTAATTAAGTAATTCTTCACTTTTAATTTATTGAATTGAACAAAAATATTTAACTTTCAGACATTAAATATCCTGCACATCTAAACACAGACATTTAAAATTCAGACATTAAAATCCTAAATATTTAATATATATAACAATATTTACGATCCAAACTGCCAGATTTGAATCCCTCGATGATGTTAAAAAAATCAGTTATATTTCTTTTTTCTTTCCTTTGTAAAAAAAATCATAGTATTAGAAGTATTAATGTTTGGTCAACTATCGTTTTAATCACTCTAAAATCATTTGTGTCTAGTCAACTAAAATTTTGAAGTCAACTTATCGAGTTAGAGTGGGTTTTTATAAGTATTTTTTTTCATCATTTATTCTTTTGTATCAAGGTATATTGGTAGAATTAATTTCTCATTTCCTTCATTTTAAGAAATTATATTGAATTATAGATCTTTTTCACGTATTGATTCTTTTAGTATAATATGTGGGGTATAGAGAGTTTGAATTTTAGATCGAGAGGTAATACATGTCAACTACTGTTGAGCTATATTCTCTTTAATTATGTAATTGTAGATTTGATCCTAAAAACTTACACTCTTCCTAATTTAATTTGAAAATGATAGAAAATTTTCTTTTAAAAGTAATTATAAAGTGAGAATTTAAAACTTAATTTTAATAGTGAAACTTAATTAATCATAATTCTGTTAGATTAATTAATAGACATTAGCATTAAAGATAAAAAGTGGGTATTTAATGAAAAATCGAAAATAAAATTATAGACTTGGAAACCTATGAATGAAATTGAAACAAAACTCAAATTTCAAGGGTAAGATTGTAACATTTTGAAACTTAAGGACTAAATTGACACTAAACTCCAAACCTAATGGCTAAGAGTGTAATATTTTGAAATCTAGAGACCAAACGGAAACCAGACCCAAAACTTGGGGATAAAAATGTACTTTTCCCTAAGATTTCATTGGTATAGAGTATTAATTAAACTATTACAAATTTTAAACTACTTTTCTAGATGTTTGGGAATAAAGAATGTCTGTGAATAAAATATTTGAGAATAGGATGTCTGTAAATTAAGGATGACTATGTTTGGTTGTGCATGAAAATTCTATCAGAATTTTATGAACAAAAATTGTATTTGTGTTTAATTTATGAAAAAAAATCTTACTATAATTGCAATAGATTAATAATTTAAAGAATACATAATATTTAGTATATCAATAAAAAGTTAATTAATTATGAATCAATTATAATTTTAATTACAAATATTTGAAGTTTGAGTAATTTATAATTAAAATTAACCAATTAATGCATTTAATGAACGTCATACTAATTATAATCTAACACTTAATCATTTTTATAATTAATTAAGTTCAACATTAGTAATTACTTTTAATTAAATAATATAAGAAAATATATTTTAATAGACAATATATTATATAAAATGTGAAGAAAATGAGATAAAAATGTAATAAAGAATACTAAAAAGTGTTTTGTAAATATGATATGTTAATAATGGATGGAGTAATAAAAGTTAATCACAATTAACTTCATATAAATAATCAAAGATAATTATATGTTCATAATAAATGATCAAACTAAAATTAATCTTCATAAATTACTTGATTATTAAAAAAATAAAGTAATAAATTATTATTATTGAAAAATGAAATTTAATACTAATTAAATTTAACTAATCCCAGTTTACTAATTAAATATATTCAAGATATTATTAGTTAATAAATTAATAATTTATGTAAAAAATATTTCCATTCCTTTGATAAATTTTTATTATAAAAATAAGTTAAAGTAAATATTTTAATAGATCATGATTGATTTATTAAAATAAATATTTATATTATTTTTATTAAATTAATATTAATTAATTAACTATATTCAAAGTGAAATTATATGTAAAATGAAAAACAAATAGATAGGGGAAAAAAGAAAACCCAGTTTTGGAAGGGAATAGAAAACCCTTATATTTGGGAAATGAGGATGCCTAAGAATAGTTTGTTCCCATGTAAAAAGTTGAAAACTGTGAAACAAACATGAGAATTGGATACCTCTGGCAATTCTCACATAGAAAACCCGCCAACCAAACGGTCCCTAAGGTGTCATTTGATATCCAATTGGGTCATGTTTGATAACTACTTAGGTCTCGTTTTAACCATTTCATTTTTTTTTTTTTGAAAATTAAGCCTATGACACTACTTCCGCATCCAAATTTTTTCATTTGTTATCTACTTTTTACCAATGGTTTAAAAAACCAAGTCATATTCTGAAAACTAAAAATATAGTTTTGAAATATTTCTTTTTTTCTTTTTGGAATTTGGCTAAGAGTTCAATCATTTACTAAAAAAACATACAAATCATTGTAAAAAAATGGGGAGGTAGACTTAATTTTCAAAAATTAAAAACAAAAAATGAAATAATTACCAAATGAGGCTTTAGTTTTGGTTTTTTGTTTTTAAAAATTAAGTCTATAAATACTCTTTCCACCTTTAAATTTATTATTTTGTTATCTACTTTTCTTAGAAACTATTTACCACGGCTTAAAGAGTTAAACCACAATCAATCCTTTAAAATTTCCAATGAATTGACAAAATTAAATTCCTACAAAAATAAAACTCTCACAAGAGTCTATTACAAACTTGACGACATGGAAACACTCCATAATTTTTCATACAAAATAAAACAATCACGATAAATAGATTGCAAGAGATTTTTGGGCATCTTATTTGAGCAAAAGAAATGACAAAGTTTGTTGAAAATTTGCTCGGGAGAGGTGAGGAAAGATGAAATTGGGCTAAATTATATAATTGGAGGATTTAAAAGTAGTCATTAGATTTAGGGAAAAAATGATGAAAGGTGGATATTAAAATACGGAATTTTAGAAAGATTCCAAATTGAAATTGAGGAAAGAAAAAAAAAATCTTCATTATTTTAATAAAATTTTATTTTTAAGAAATACTTCAAAGGCGAAATGTGTCGTAATAGAGTAGACCAATTGATTTGATTATTTCTTCACGTGTGTACTATCTTTTCAGCCTGCGATTGGTCCACGTGTGTCATGTCATCACCACATATGATTTTTTTGAAATATTATTTTGGCTACAACTTTTTTCGTTTAATATCCGATTTGAGTGATTAAAAGTGTGTTAGAATAATCTATTCGCGCTATATGCTAGGAGTATTTTAAAACACTAAAACCACCGTAAATAAATGTTGTTATCATTGAAATATATGATATGAAACTCTAAAAGTAACATTTTTTTTATCAATATTTTCAAAAACCAAGCCAAATTTTGAAATATGAAAAAAAATAATTTTAAAAACTTGTTTTTAAAAATTTGGCTAAGAATTCAACTCTTAGGGACTATTTGGGGTGCTGAGTTGAGATAAGATGTTTGAAGTTTATATGTTTGTGTTTGTAGTGCAAAGTTGAGTTCACATATTTGGGTATCTGATGCAGTTTTTTGAACTCTAAATAATATGATTTCATGATTACTATTTTTGTTTTGAAATTTTTTTATTCAATAATTCTATCCATCTTTATTTGAATAAAATATGGATTGTAATTTTTCTCTTTTAATTTTTAGAACTTTTCTTTCTTTCTTTCTTTCTTTTTTGAACAATGAACAACAATTAATCTATTACATTTCTAGTAGAAATATGGTTAAATAAAATGAGAAACTAAAGCGAAATCAAAACTTTCAGCCAATTTTTCTCATTGAATTTCATTATCATCTTCTTCTTTTTTTTTCTTTCTATTGTTGCTCTATATTTTTACTATCTCGTATATATTTTTTTAATTAAATCTCCTCCATCATTGTAACAGCCAATGGAATGTCACCAAATTTCTTCAACGGTTTCACTTTTATTTCCTCTAAATTTGGAGGATCATCAAAGAACAAATCTCTATTTTTCACTAATTCTTGTTCGAAAATGTTCCAGGATTTTTTTTCTTTCATTTTATGGTTTTTTTGTTATATTTTACATACTTTTCAACAACATACATACTTTTCGTCTAAATATTCTTAACACTCATTTAATATGTGATTCATTATGTACAAATATTGCAGTTAATGTAGACAAAATAATATATTTTTATATAATCTTACAACATACTTTAACAATTATCAGTCTTATAGTAGTCAAAAGTGGTTGTCGAAGTTGATTATCAAAGATGATTTTTATTGGAATTTGTAGCTAGAGGTGGTTGTCGGAGCCTGAAGTTGGTCACATTAAAGTGTATTGGAGTTGGTTGTCGAAGTTTATCATCAGAGGTAGTTTTCAAATCCTGGAGTTGGTCGGGTGAAAGTGGTCGTCAAAGTTGATCATCAAATATGATTTTCATTGGATATTGTAGTCGGAGGTGACTGTAGGAGCCTAAAGTTAGTCGCCGAAGGTGGTTGTCGAAGCCTTGAGTTCAGAGTTGCTCGCTCAAAGGTGATCATCGAAGGTGATTTTCATCGGAGTTTGTTGTTGGAGATGGTTGTCATAGCCTATGATGGTGGTTTTCAGAGTTGGTCATTGGAGTTTATTGTCGGAGCCAATTAACCATCGAGTTTGGTAGCACGAAGGTGATTGTTAGAGTTGGGTCACTGGAGGTGGTTGTCGGAGTTGGTCACGTGAAGTTTGTCGGAGCTCGAAGTTGGTCACTGAATCTATTATCGGAGGTGGTTGTCGGAGTCTGAATTTCATCATCGAAATTGTCATCGGAGGTAGTTGTCAGAGCCTAGAGTTGGCTGCTGGAATTTCCATCAGAGGTGGTTGTCAAAATTTGGAGTTATCATCAGAAGTGGTTATCAAAACCCGAAGTTAGTTCTTGGAGTGTGACAGTGGCCGATGGGTGGAGCCATTGAAAACATGGAAAGAAGGGAGAGTTGGGGTGAGTTGGTAAAATATACCAACTCAAGTCCACCAACATTTAAAGTTTATGGGTCAAACAATGAGTTGATATATGATACCAGCTCAACTCAATTCATGTTGGTGAGCCAAACATCCCTTTATAGTTACGAAAGATTCAATGAAATGGAGACAAATTGACTTAATAATCATAAACCAAAAAAAAAATGTTCCAATTGGGGTTTTGATTTTTGATTTTTAATTTTTTGTTTTTAGAATACAAGCATGTTTGGTACCAATTAAGAGTCTTTTTTTTAAAAAAAAATTATATACATGTTAAGAAATTTTAACGAAAAAAATATTTTGAAAAACCTAATTTTGTTTTTGAATATATGTAGGTTTTTTTCTAATTGATAAAATATGTTGGATAGAAAAAAAGAGTTGATTGCACAAATAACAATCAGACTCAAAATAATAAATGATGTAGTACAAGGATAAACATATTAGAAATATGACACAAAATTAGGGCCAAAATCACTAGTAGCAACTATTAGTGGTAACCATATTGGTAAAAGACTAAAAAGTCCACTCATAACCCACCCTTTCACACAATTCTTCTTCCGGTTTTCTCAAATTGAAAGCTACCAATGATAGTCATTGATAGCTACTATTAGTTGATATCACCGATAACTTTTAATTTGAGAAATATTAGTATAACCTTGAAATATTAGACCCCGTTTGATAGCTATTTGGTATTTGATTTTTTTGTTTTTGAAAAGTGCGCCTATAGTGTCTACTTCCACTTCCAATTTTCTTCATTTATTATCTACTTTTTACCATGGTTTAAAAATCTAAGCCAAATTTTGAAAATTAAAAAGCAATTCACTCACTAGTTTAAGATTTAACTTTATTAATTAAATTCACTAAGTTGGCTATAAATGATAAGAAGATATTGAATCCCTCTGTAGAAGCAAGTGATCACTCTTGCTTTTGATTTTGTTTTAGAAATTTAGAACACAAAATATAAGAAATTTACAATCATAATGCAATTATATGTTAAGCATCAAAATAAATTGCAGAGAAGAAGAACTCACCTTTGAAGAACACATCTGCAAATCTTTTCTAGTTCTTTAGCAATCGATCTCCCACGAACAGTAAGAAGACACCACCAAAAAATCTTCCAAGTTATTCTCTTAACAAGAACCGGTTTGTGGGAACCACCTTCTGAAAGACATCAAAAGGAATTGAAATTTTTTGGAGAGTGTTCATAAAGAACTCATTTTTCTGTGAAAATCATTGAGAGGGTAGAAGAGGAAAAATGGGAGGAGATCAGAGGAGGTTTTTCTCTACAATAACCAACTCTATAAGAAAAAGCTTTCCCCTGAGAAAAATCACTCACTTCATATTTTCTCCATTTAATTTAATTTAGTTAATTTAAATAATTAATAACTAACTTAAATTAATGAATTAATGAATTAATTAATTAACAAAATTAAATATCTAATATTTAACTTAATTATTTAAATCTTATTCAAATATTTATCTCTCTTATAACCCATAGTTTTACTATGAATCTCATTCACATTAAATTTTAATCTATATTTTTAATATGAATCCAAATCATATTATTTTAATATGAATCTAATTCATATTAATTATTATTTGAATCATATTCAAATAAATCTCCTTTTTTATAAAATTTAATATTGAATATTATTAAAAAAAATTATATTATAATGTAACTATATATTATATTAATTATATCATATACTTATTTCCTTAATTAATTTGAACAATTTAAATTCTTTCAAAATTATTGGTCCTTGTATTTACCCGTTGTGAGCTAGTAAGGGAACCTAATCGACTAACAAATTAGAAGTTCCAATGATCCGAGATTAACTAATTAAATTCTTTATTTACGTTAATCAACATCCATTAACTGTGAGTCACTTCACTAAAGACTCACAACTGTTAGAGTTAGAAAACACGCAACAGAAGTAAAACGGATCATTAAGCATTCTAATTCACTTAATTTTGGATTTAAATTAAGCATGCTCATAAACTAATAAGAGGGCTTCATGAAAAATCTGCTTGTGAACAACTTGAAACTCGAATTCCAACTGCAAATCTCCTCCAAATCTACTTGTGAATCACCTCAAGGTCTTCCCTACTACCCTCTTGGTGCCTTAGATTGAGTTGTGGGACTCAAAATAGGCTTGGATTAAGGGAATTTGGAGATGAGGTCACTGCATCACCATGGTTGAAGACCTTCTTCAACCTCAAGTTTTTTCAATAAAAACCTATCAAGTGCATGCTCGATTTCCACTTCAATCTTCTTTATTTATTGCATGACTTTCATGCAAAGAGATTGCTATATGAATTGTAGCTCATGCTTGGAAGATTGACTCAAATTTATGGTGGAATGTGTGTGAGCTACTAAGTTGAAAGTGGAGAAATCCCACTTTTGGGATTTTCCATTTTACATCTTTTTTCAATTTTTTGATTTTGCAATTGATTTCCAAAATCAATTTTTATTTTCAAAAATAAAATCTTTATTAATTTTACAAAATTAATTCAATAATTAATTTTCTAATAAAATTAATAATAATTAATTAACTAAATAATTTAATTAATTCTAATTAATTCAATATCAAATATTAAATTAATTTAACACTAATTCCACCATCATGAATTTAATATTTAAATCATATTTAAATATTAATTGATTCTCCAATTTCGTTTAATTCCAAAACTAAACGCATAATTATATCACATATAATTACTAATTCCCTTAATTCTAATTTGAATGTTTTAAATTAACTTATCACGCTACACTAAGACTAATCCATTTATGAGCTAGTAGAAGGACCTCGTGGACCTACAAATCATGGGTTCCAATGATCCGAGATTAATTGACTAAACTCTTTCTACCAAATTAATCCTCATTCGTTAACTACTTGGTCACTCCACTAAAGCCCAGAGTTGCACTCTCCTCACAGTAAATATATTATATCCACTCGATATAACCATGATTAGTAAGTTAACCCTTCACAGGTTGTTCGTAATAACCGCTGGGTTAAATGACTGTTTTACCCCCGAGATTACCTCTTGTTTCTTAAGTCCCACTGATCCTCTAATGAACAATTGGTTTGTGATCCGATCAAAAAATCGAGTCCCTCTCGGGCCAATGAGAGGGTGGAGCCTCTTGTTTAAGACTCGGAGTCATCACTTAAGGAATAACCTCTCTACTATCCCTGAAAGTGGGTAGAAGTAAATTCCATCTTGCACCCTATGTCCCCAACTATCTACTCGATCTTACCCCTTAAATGGAGGTTTATTGAGTCGATGCTATTGAGCCAACTCTCACCAGTGCAAATCTAAGGATAATCCCGAATAAACAATAGTTCATAGTTAGCTCAAAATTAAGGTCAAGTTACTTAGGTCATCGCTTTGATATAGTCATTCTTAAACAGTAAACAACGTTATAAAGTAAGATTGACTTATTTCGTGGTCGGATCTTATACAAACTCATTGCACAGGATGCCCCCCTCCTCATGTCATGGCATGTACGAATCAGAATCACTTCGTCTGTAGCACTGTACAACTCCTTATAACAACTACAGAGTGGGCCGCATCCGATAGTGTTACCAGAATAAGGTACCCAACCTTATTCATATACTATAGATCATTTTGACTATTTACTCAAACCTGATCCACTTTTATGTCTCCACATAAAGTTCAAGTACTCATATAATAGTCATTGATATTTTAGTTTATTGGATTTATTTTTAAAACGAAATAAGCAATTCATATATTCAATAACAACTTATTGAATTTTTCATAATAAGTTTTATTGTTTACAAACCACGAGTTTTAGAACATAAAACCCAACAACAACTGCATTCTTCGTATTGTAGAATATTTTGCATAAAGGGATTTAACCATTATAAGTAAGTAGATTCTTTACGAGTTGTTCGTATTACAGTTGGATCAAATTATTGTTTTACCCCTATAATTATCTCTTACTCCTTAAGTATCACCAATCCCTCTAATGAACAATTTTTTTATGAGTCCTACCATAAACCACGTCCCTCTCAGACCAATGAGAGGACAGGTACCCCTTTGTTCAAGACCCAAAACCAACAATTAAGAGAACTACTCATCTACTGTTGGGTTGGTCCTAAAACCATCAATTTGTAAAACTAAACATGTTTTAATTTGCAATAAAGATGTTATCGAGATTTATTCAATAAAGCTATTATTGAGTATGTAAAATTGCACTTGTAAAATCTAAATCCAATAAACTAACGAACCCTAACTATAGTATGAATACTTGAACCTTATGTGGAGACATAAAAGAGGATCAAGTTTGAGTATATAGCCAAAACGATCTGTAAATATAAAGATAGGGTTAGGTACCTTATCCTGGGGATACTATGGATGTGGCCTGCTTTGTATTAGATAGAAATGATGTGATCCCAAAATCGTTCATGTAGAGACATGCGAGTGGAGGCATCCTATGCAAAAGATATTTGCATAAGACCGGACCACGAAAGCCTCACTTTTCTTTATAACAACCGTTTATTGTTAAAACTGACTATCTTAATTCGATGACCTAAGGTAACTCGATTTCAATCCTAAGCTAACTATGAACTCCTGTTTATTCGGGATTATCCTTTAATCTGCATGGGTGAGAATGGCTCAACGCCACTCAATAAGCCTCCCATTTTAGGGGTAAGACTGGATAGATAGCTGAAGACATAATTCTACAAGAAGAAATTCACTCTTACCCATTTTAGGGTTAGCAGATAGGTTGTTCTCTTAAGTACTGATTTCTGGTCTTGAATAAAGGGGACCCACCCTCTCTATAATTGATAGAGACTTGGTTTATTGGTAGGACCATAAACTAATTGTTCATTAATGGATTAACAGAGACTTAATGATAAAGATGTATTACTAGGATAAAACGGGAATATTGACCCAGTTGTTTGAAGGAACTCGATTTAAAGAGATCCATGAACGGAAGTGGATCGTCCAAATTCAATTTAGATCGAAAACACAAAATTACAGTAAACATACAAATTATGCATTCTAAGTAAAATTACAACATGCTTTTTAAACAAGAAATAAAGTTCAAGAGATTATACCTTTGAAGAACACTTCTTCTCGTAAAGCCCTCGAACAGTCATGAACTCTACAGATAGTAACAAAACTTGAAGACCCTCTTCAAGAAAATCACGAACCAAAATAGAAGATACAACCACTTGGAACCTTCAGTATACTCAAGGTGAGAGTCCAGGAGTTGTGGACTCTGACTATTTTGGTTAGGAGAGAGTTTGAGTTTTGAGAAGCAAGAAGATTGAAGAAGAACACTATCATATAGCAAAAACTTCCAATCGTGTAGTGAATAAGCCTATCGTATAGGTTCAGTCTTTGTCGTGTAGACCTATTTGGGAAAAAAAAATAGAAACTATATTTTTATTCCATTTTCCATAAAAAAAAAAACTACTTAACCACTCACTAAGGTGGTAGAGAGAAAAAATGGATTATTATTCAAAATAATAAATAATATAAATAAATATGATAACCAACTTATCATATTATATTATAGTTTTAATATTTGTATCATATATAACATAAACTATAGTTCCTTTTCTCTATTTTATGGCATTTAATATAAACCATATTTATATTAAATTTAACAACTATGAATCTCATTCATAGAAAATATATTTGAATCACATTCAAATATTTATTCCTCCAATTAAACTATAATGTATCAAATACATTATGTCAAATATATTATATATAATTGAATTAATTTAATTATATCATATATAATTAAATTCCCTCTTATTAATTTGAACCATTCTAGTTAACCCAAAAACTGATTCTCAACTAAATTCTTTTGAGCTACCAAGGGGACCTTATGGACCTGTAGCTTGAAGCTCCGACGATACGTAAATAATTGATTAAACTCTTTAATTACATTATCCACCATCCATTAACTGTCAGACACTCCATTAAAGACCGACAGCTGCACTCTTTGTACTACATATATATTTCTGTGTCCATTAGATATAACCAATCAACAGTACGATGACCCTTCACAAATTGCTTGTAAGTACAGTTGGGCCAAAATACTGTTTTACCCCTGTAATTACATCTAACTCCTTATGTACCACTGATCCCTCTAATGAACAATAGATCATAGTCCTACTATGATTAACCCCTCTCGGGCCAGGAGAAGGTGTGACGCCATATTGTTCAAGACTCGGAATCAGCCTTTAAGGGATCAATTTATCTACTTACCCCTGCTTTGGGGAAGGAGTTAATTCCATCTTGTGTAGCTGAGTTCCCATCTCCCCAATTAGACGAATCTCCAAAATGGTAGGCTTGTTAAGTCGGCGATCTGGCTACTCTCACCTATACAAATCAAAGGACCACCTTCATAGGCAGGAGTTCACAACTCACTCAGGATTAACGTCATGTTACCTATGGTTATCCTAGTGAAATGAAAGTCTCTATTATGAACGGTGTTATATAATGAGGCTAAACATTTCGTGGTCTGGTCTTATACAAAATCCTTTGTATAGCATATCCCCGCTCGCATGTCTAATACATGAATGATCAGGATCGAATCATTTGTAGCACTTTACAACACTTGTAACACCTACAAAGCAGACCATACTCATAGTGTCACTAGATAAGGTACCCTACTTTATCCATATACTACAGACTATTTAGGTTATCACTTAAACATGATCCACCTGTATGTCTCCACATACATGTTAAGTTACAATGATAACCTTGGATGTTAGTTTATTGGTTTGTTGTTAATGCAACTAAAATATCACATATTTTATAGACAAAGTGAATAAAAATATCATATATTATAAACCACATATAAGTTTGTTCATACAATGTTTACAAACTACAAAATCCTACGAGATTTAGAGCATCAACCTCAATACTGTTAATACGAACAACTTGTAAAGGATTGACTTACTGATGATAGTTGAATCAAGTAGACAAAAATATATCTATAGTGAGGAGAGTGCAGCTATTGGACTTTAATGGAGTGACCTGATAGTTAAATAATGTTGATTAATTTTGTTAAAGGAGTTTAGCCAATTAATCTCGGATTGTTGGAGCTCATAATCTATAGATCCATTAGGTCCCCCTACTAGCTCACAAACGGACTAATCCTTAGAATAGTGTGATGAGAGAATTTGAAACGTTTGAATGTGAATTAATGGAATTATTAATTATATGTGATATAATTAAACGTTTAATTATCGAATTAGACAAAGAGAATTGAAAAATATTTAAACATGATTTAAATAATAAATACATGAATAGGAATTCAAGTTTGGAATAGGTATTTTATTAATTTAATATTTGATATAAAATTAATTAATTAATTAATTGAAATGTTTAATTAATTACAAAGAACTGATTTTAGTTAAAATTAATTATAGAATTAATTTCCTTTAAAATTAATTAATTAATTAATTATTGAATTAATATATTATTATTATTATTTCATTTTATATTTGATTTTAAATTAAATTGAATTTTGAAATGAAAATTGGAAGTGAACGAGAAAATCCCACTTCTTCCACTTATTCTTACACCCAAAATTTCATTTTCAATTGAGGTTGATTGGTGTCACCTTTTCATATAATGTAGTTGCATGAAGATCTTGAATAAAATTGAATTCAAATAAGTTGAATTGGAGGGGCATGCAGGTGAATTTTTGCTAAAGAAATAGTTCTTCTTCTTGACCCTAAAAAGAAAACCATAAATCCTTAAAATTCCTTTCAATTCCAACTCATTTTGGATCCCACAATCCAATCTAAGGGCCTAGAGGATGTAGTAGAGAATGTCAAATGGTGGTCTACAAGCTGTTGAAGAAGAAATTCGACCTGAGGAATTGTTGTTTTGAAGGGATTCTTCAAAGGTAAAAACTTGAAACCCTATCTTAATTTTCTGACCTTACATGCTTAATTTCTAAAATTAATGGAATTAGAGTGTTTAAGATCTAAATCGCTTCCACCATCTACTTACCCTAAAGGCAGGATTGAGTCAATTTCATCTTGTGTAGGTATGTTTCCAGCTTCCCACTTAGACAAATCCCCAAAATGGTAGGCTTATTGAGTCGACGATTCCAGCCACTCTCTCACCCATACAAATCAAAGAATAACCCTCACATATATGCAGGAACCATAACTCATTCAAGATTGAGATCAAGTTACATATGGTCATCCTGTGAAATATCAATCTCTTCAATCAACGGTTTTACAAAGAGAAATTAAGTATTTCACGGTCCGGTCTTATCCAATCTCATTGTATAGGATACCCCCACTCGCATGTCTCTACATGAACGATTTGGATCACATCGTTTGTAATACTTACAAAGTGGGTCATATCCATAGTGTTACCAGGATAAGACACCCAACCTTATCCATATATTATAAACTATTTAGGTTATTACTTGAACATTATCCACTTGTATGTCCACTACTTACTGTTCAAGTCTCATGAAATGACCTTGCATTTTTTCCGTAATGAATAACTTATTATTGCATATTTAAATAAACAGTTGTTATATCAAATGACAAATTAACTACGAGGTTTTACGGCATAAATCCCAATATAAATTGGTCTATTAATTTTGAAAGATAATCACCAAAGATTAAGCTATAAATTATAGAAAATATTAGTGGCTATCACCGATAGACTTCCATTATTGACTATCAATTTTATTTGATTAACACTAAAAGCTATCAATGGCTATTACTGAGAAACTTTCATGACTATCAATGATAGACTTTTATCACTAATAAACTTTTATCACTGATATCAACTTGTTCGATATCACTATTACACAAATATAACTGATATCTTTTTAAGTTCTATCACCAATATTACTGGTAATTAATGTCATTGATACACATATATTACCAATGTTTACCTAAGTTATATCATTGTTTCATGTAGTTTATTAGTTATAGGAATTCTATCACCAAACTGATATCACAGGCTATTGGCGATAGTAGTTTACTACTGTTAAATTCCATACTTTTAAGTCCTACAAAAAAGGGCCCATTTGTAGCATTCCCATTTCTGATTTCGTTTCTAGAAAAGAGCTCATTTTTTAGAAATTGAGAAAAATAGTTTATTTCAGTTACTTGGTTTGAAACTTAGCTTTCTCAAATTATTTTAATTAATTAATTTTTAATTAAAATTTTAAAATAAGTAATAAAAAAATTAACATTGAAAAATTGAAGATAGAAAATCATAGTTAAAAAAGAAAGAAAGAAAAAAAAATGAAAATGTTAAAGTAAGCAATGAAAAAAGAAACAATGAAAAAATTTGAAGCCAAGTGGGAAAAAAAAAGGAATGGAGAGCACATAGCAAGAGAAGAAAAGAAATAGGAAAGAAAAAAGAACGGAGAACATGACCAAAAAGGCGAAAAGAAAAGAAAGAGGAGGCAAACTTGGAAATTGAACAAAATTTAAAAGGTGGTTGATCAACATTTATCATATATGTAATTATTTTTAAATAGTGCTATATTGGTAAATATTTTCCTTTAGTTTGCTTCCTATTATAATTTCTCTAAAAAAAAATGATGGTATACATACTACTTTGGTCCTTACTTTTGATTTTGGTTTATTTTGGCCCCTGTACTTTCAAAATGTTTATTTTAGTTCCTATATTTTCAACTTAGGTTCATTTTAGTTTTTATACTTTCAAAATGTCATTTTGGTCTTTGTATTATTTAAAAAACAATCATTTTGGTCCTTTCATTCTCATTTTTATTTCATTTTAAGGGATGGAAATGGTTTTTTTTTTTTAAGTTGAAGAAAATGAATCGGAGTTGAAAGTGAAGGAATTGAATTCCTTATCGGAAGTACATGAATGTGTGTACCATCAAATTTCATTTTGAAAATTCTTGAAAAAATAGAAAAAAAAAATAGAGCAACATAAATTTACAACACGCTTTACAGGGGAAGAAGACATATCCTTGAAGATATTCTTCAATACTTTTCTTTGCATGAACTCATTGAAGACTTTCTTCGAGACTTTCCTCTACATGAAGACATGCTCTTGTACCACCATTTGGAAACCTTGCTATTTTTCAGATAGAATCAAGATTGTGGATCATTTGGAAGAGGAGAAATTTACAGAACAACGTTTTTCTAAAAGTGTGTTGTGAGAGATCTTGGATTTTTTACAGAGCATTTTTGTAGAGAACACCAGACAAAACAATTACGTTCCATTAATTCACCCTGCAAAAAGCTTCCTATTATGTAAAGTGAGAGAGATGGATGGATGGGGAGTTACAACTCTCTTCTACTATCACGTAGGGAGTTATTCTAATTTTCTATTATTTAAATAATATATTAAATCTAATTTAATATATAATTAAATAATAATATTAATTAATAAACAATTAATTAATTCATAATTAAATATCATATATTTAATTTAATTTGAATCATATTCAAATAACATCCTCTCACATAACCTATAGTTTTAGTATGAATCTCATTCGTATTAATTTTGAACATATATATTAATCTCATTCATATAATTAATATTTGAATCTTATTAAATATTTATCTCTTTTATGTGATAAATATAATTTTCAATCATATTCAAAATTAACTTTATATTATAATTTATTTATATACATTATATTAATTGTATCTTATACTATTAATTCCCTGATTTAGTTTGAATAATATAAATTAATCTAAAAGTAAATGATTTTGTTTTTACTCTTGGTGAGTTAGCGAGGGAACCTAATGGACTTATAGATAGAAGCTCCAATAATACGAGATTAATTAATTAAACTCTTTAATTAAACTAATCAACATCCATTAACTATAAGTCATTCCACTAAAGACCCATGATTGCACTCTTTGAACTATAGATATATTTTTTTGTTTATGGATATAACCAATCAACAGTAAGTCGACCCTTCACGAATTGCTCGTAATTACAATTGGGTCAAATTACCATTTTACCCCTGTAATTATTAACTTCTTAAATCCTATTGATCCTCTAATGAACAACCTGTTTATAGTCCTACCATAAACAAAACTCTCTTAGGCCAATGAGAGGTAGGGGCCCCACTGTTTAAAACCAAGAGTCAGCACTTAAGGGAGCAGTTCATCTACTTATCCTAAAGACGGGAGGGAGTGAATTCCATCTTGTGTAGCTATGTTCCCAACCTCCTACTTGGACAAGTCCCCAAAATGGTAGGCTTATTAAGTCGGCGAATCGGATCGTTCTCACTCATATGGTCATCCTATGAAATGTTAATCTCTTCAGTCAATAGTGTTATAAAGAGAGATTAATCATTTCACGGTCTGATCTTATACTTACTCTTTATATAGGATATCCCCACTTACATATCTTTACGTGATCGATTATGATCAAATCGTTTGTAACACTTTAAAACTTTTGTAACAAGTACAAAGTGAGTCGTATATATGGTGCCACCAGGATAAGGCACCCAATCTTATATATATATTACACATTGTTTAGGTTATTACATAAACATGGTTCACATGTATGTCTACCCCATACTGTTTAAGTTTCATAAAATAACCTTGGATCTTTCTTTAATGGATAGTTGTATATATAAAATAATCAACCATTATTTCAAATAACTTATTAACTACGAGGTTTTAGGACATACAGAAAGTACAAGGACCAAAATGAACATTTTGAAAGTAAAGAACTAAAATGAACCAAAGTTGAAAGTATAAAGACCAAAATAAACATTTTAAAAGTACAAGAACCAAAATGAAACAAAGTGAAAAGTACGGAAACCAAAGTAGTATTTGTACTAAAAATGATATCTAGTTTGGTCTAGTAGTTAGGATATTGACTTGTCAAATTGCATGCCCAAGTTCAATTCCCATAACTTGTAATAATTTTCATTTTTATTGAATTTAGAAAACCACAATTCTTCATGAGAGGGTGCGAGTTTTGTTAAAGGATACACCTTAATAAAACAATTTACTCCATTTTGAATTACCTTAGACGGTCTATAAATATGTTGTTTTCTTATCAATTTAAAAACACAATAAAATATAATCTAAAATTGTAGATTAAAATAATCTAGTTAAATTATATAAAATACTCTTACTTTAGGTACGTTTCAGGTATAGATTGAAACTTTGACAATTTTCATTTTAATTAACCTTATAACTTTGAAATTGTTCCAAAAGAATTACCCTTGGAAAGTTTGTTTTCCTATCAGACAAAAATCAACACGACAACTGGTCGTAAAAGTTTTAAAACATAAATAACATCATTTACAACTCTCAACTATATACAAGATTTAATATCATTGTAAGCACTCATTTCAAATCAAAATATATCCTTGTAAAAATTTAAAACGTCACTCACAAAATCAACTTTTACACCTTAGCTATGATGTCAACTTAAATGATGCGGCAAAGTATATAATATACATCTCCTAATATTAACATCTAAGTGGTTGTGTCAATTGCCATTTATCATTTTTGTTATGGGTGGATTAATCAAAGCTCATTGAATCCAAAGAGAAAAGACACCCCTAGGATTCTTGACATGACACAGATTGTTTGACCAAACTCGCACATCAACAATTTTTATGAAATAAATAAATAAATAAATTCAAAGATAAAATTTGGAACAATTTCAAAATAAAAATTAGGCTAAATTATTGAAAATATCGCTAAACTTTATCCCTAGTTTAAAGTTGCAATATTATTCTTAAGCTTTCATAATTGTTTCAAAATTACCTTTGAAGTAGAAATATATTATAATTATATGTAAACTAGGTCTTAAAACGATGTGATGATGACCTAAAATGGTGTGATGGTATAATTTTCCGTAGGTTACTGCCATACCATTTAGGTTCCAATTCTCATAAATTAAATCTAAAGAATTTTAAAATGAGTTAAAAAATACCACTGTCTTTAGTTTTGAATGGAAATCGTTAAAATTTTGTTTAAGAAATACCTCGAAACTTTCAAAAGTTTAGAAACTACCCTTAAAATTAAAAAAGTTAAAAAAATATCCTCACAGTTTGTATATGAATAGAAATCGGTAACACTTGATGCAAAAATAACTCTAAAATTTTAAATAAAAAAGATTTAAATATGCTTCTACCATTAGTATGGTTATCAATTTGTTTAAAGTTTTCTTGAGTTCAAGTTCGAAGGAACCAATTTTTTTAAAAAAATTCTATCGATATCCTCTTTTTTTTTCTTTTTTCTTTTTTTTGTCTATAGATACTCTCGTTTTCCTCATTTTTTTTCCAAATTTTACACCAACTTTCTTAGCAACCAAAATCAAAATCAAGAGTTTATATTAAAACATAAAATTCCACAAATGTTAAAAAAAATTTCAAAATCAAAATCTCATCTTAAAACATATTAAAACGATAAATTGTCAAATAAAAAAAAAATGTTTGGCTATTAACATACACTCAACTACTAACGTACAACTTTGTTTAAACATTTAAATCCTAAAATCCATTGGTACTTCCATTATTATCTTTTTTTCTTATTATTGTCCATACAGTTTTACGAAAGTATGCATTTTATTTATTTATTTAGACAAATAAATGTATAAAAAATTAACAAAAATAGGAGTAAGAGTATTGAAGAAGAGAGAAGAAAAAAGAGGAAAAATAGAGAAGTAAGATCGTATTAATAATTTCTGTTCATATAACATTTAGAGTATTTTTTTAAAAAAATTTTTTAGGTATAAGAATTTGTTTTTGAAATTTTTGAAAGTTGATGAGTAGTTTTACACCAAACACTAACGAGTTTCATCCAAAATTAACGATAAATTTATTTTTAACTAATTTAAAAATTTTCAGATATTTTTGAACTTTCGGTTCAAATATATTTTTGACAAAGTTTTGAGATATTTTTGTATAATTTGGCTTTATAATTTAATGTAAGGTCGGTTACACTTCGGAAGTTCAAACTTGGTAACGGTTAAGTCACCGACGATGACGGGAAGATCCGATCCAAAACCGAAAGATTGGAGTTTTCTCGTTGTCGGAACCCTAGCTCCGTCCTTCACATCGAAAACTTAAATACGAAGTAACAACCGCCAAGATTTAATTCATTACCTTCTTCTCCTTCCCAGAAATTTCAGTGTCTGATTCAGGGTTCTATTTCTTTTCTTCTTGGATCTTTTATTGAGCCAATCTTCTAAATCAGACATTGTAATCTTCTGTAAGGGAAAATTCAAATTTGTATTGTTCTTGTTATTTGTAAATGGGATAGAGGGGAAATTCAAATTTGTATTGTTCTTGCTATTTGCAAATGGGATAGAGGGAAAATTCAAATTTGTATTGTTCTTGCTATTTGCAAATGGGATGGAGGGAAAATTCAAATTTGTAGAGATTCTTATCATTTTTTTTTTCTTTTGTACAGATTGCATAGGTTTTGCAGCAATTGTACAACGATCTTTCTTGATAGGTCTTCTTTAATCTTGAAACTGTTCTAGGATTTTCTCTACTTGCTTTTATTTTACTGTGATTATCTTCCAAGGTCGGTTACGATGCAATCCAATCGCTCTGTTGCTCCAGCGATTGATTTGATACCAAACCTTAAACCTCCTCACCAAACTTTAAAATTTCACAGAATCTTAGTTCTGTTAATCACTTTCGTTGCATATGCGTCCTTCCACGCCTCAAGAAAACCTCCGAGCATTGTCAAGAGTGTGCTTGGACCAACAATCCCAGCAAACTCATCAACCGTTTTGCCGAATACGACTTTAATTGAATCTGATTCGACCTCCAATGGAACTGGGTGGGCTCCTTTTAATGGCCCTGATGGCACCCAGTTGCTCGGAAAGCTTGATCTTGCATTTCTTTCTGCATATTCTATTGGAATGTATTTTGCAGGACATTTTGGTGACCGTATTGACTTGAGGTTGTTCCTTGTTTTTGGGATGATGGGTAGTGGTATTTTTACGATACTATTCGGGCTAGGATATTGGTTAGATCTTCATTTCTTGTGGTTTTTCATTAGTGTTCAGATTGTGTGTGGTCTAGTTCAGTCAATTGGATGGCCATGTGTGGTGGCAATAGTAGGAAATTGGTTTGGGAGAGCTAGGAGGGGGCTGATAATGGGGATCTGGAATTCACATACTTCGGTTGGAAACATTGTCGGGTCGATTATAGCTTCCTGGTTCTTGGATTGTGGATGGGGTTGGTCGTTTGTTGTACCTGGCGCCATAGTGATTTTCGTTGGCATTTTGGTGTTTTCGTTTCTGGTTGTAAATCCAAGAGACATTGGCTTTGGAAACTCTGTTAGTGAGACTGAATTGAACGCTGAGGCGAGTCCAGTTGAAAATATGGAGATTGGAGATTCTGAGGTGTCTCTGCTGCTTGATGATAACCTTTCGGATTCTATGGCTGCAATTGGTTTCCTAAAGGCATGGACGTTACCGGGTGTTGCACCATTTGCCGTTTGTCTTTTCTTTTCGAAGCTGGTCGTTTACACCTTTCTCTACTGGTTGCCATTTTACATCAGGCACACAGGTAACTTGTTTCTTGTTGCTAAGAGATGTTAACATTCTTTGAAATACAAATTTTAGAATAAATGTATCTTAGAGAGTTCTTAGTTGTATAGACACTTAATCCTGAAGGGTCTATACTTTTAAATAGGTTCACAATGATGTAGAAATGATTTTCTAAATCTAGTTTTGAAGTTTCAACTGCTCATACTAGTTTTTCTCTGTTGTTTAGCTGTTGCTGGTGTGCATTTATCTCATAAAACAGCCGGCTTCCTCTCAACGCTTTTCGACATTGGAGGTGTTTGTGGTGGAATATTAGCAGGATTTATCTCTGATTTGATTGATGCCCGTGCAGTTACTTCAGTAATGTTCCTACTGCTTTCAGTTCCTGCTCTACTTCTTTACCGTGCTTATGGGAGCATTTCCACTGTCACCAACACCTGTTTGATGTTTCTTTCCGGATTACTTGTCAATGGCCCATACTCGCTTATTACAACAGAGGTTGCTGCTGATCTCGGTACTCAGAGTTCTATTGGAAGGAATTCCCGCGCTTTAGCAACCGTAACCGCAATCATAGATGGGACTGGATCTGTTGGGGCAGCTCTTGGCCCTCTAATGGCAGGGTATTTTTCCAGTTTTGGATGGAACAGTGTCTTTTTTGTGCTGGTTCTTTCCATCTGCTTTGCGGGTCTCTGCTTGGTTCGCTTAGCATACACTGAAATCAAAGAAAAGTTCAGCGAAGGACGATGGTTTTCTAGTACGCAGACCTCACCAACAGTTGTTTAAGAGGTCTTAAGAAATTTTGAAATTTGTTCACAGTTAGAGTAGTAGATTTCTGATAGAAAAAACACACTTGAGTTAGAGTAGTAGATTTCTGATAGAAAACATACATTTGAGTTAGAGTAGTAGATTTCTGATGGAAAACATACATTTGAGTTAGAGTAGTAGATTTCTGATAGAAAAAATACATTTGAGGAATTTTTCGACCATATTTGTACATCTCTTTATCCTATTCTTTTGTATTCCTTAGAAAGATTCATGTACCATACACAATAATTGAGCGTAGAATACAAAAAATAATCAGAATCTTTTGATGTTTGGTTTACAGAATCACTCTGAACAATGAGCTTAGTCTATGAATAATCAGCTTGATATTATTTTGTTTATAATTTCACAGGTTGACAAAATGATTCAAATTTTACCGTGTTATAATAAGTAACATTTGGAGCGTTGAGCTGATTATTATAGTTCGTAACAAAGTTGGAAAGAGAATAAGTAAGAAATACTGAAATGGTAAATATTATCTATAGGTTATAATAGTTAGATATATTAACTATTATTACTATAGTAACTCATTCCACCCACTTGAAGTTGGAGGTTCATATAATCTTGTAGATATGATGTAAGCTGAAGTTATCGAAACCAAAGCTCTCCATTTTCAAATCTGATATAGATGAACTTGCTTTTATGTGGCATTACTCAACCCTAAGCCTATAGGTATTGCCCTCTACTACACTATAAAGTTACAAGTACTTCTTTTGTGAAATACCCCATCACTTTTTCCTTATTGAAAGTGTTTCTCTTATAGTCCTTTTAACATTACAAGCATTAATTTTCTCATTAGGTAAATTTTAATTCAGTAGAAAATGATGTGAAACATAGTTGGCCAAAAAATAAACATGCCCTGCCAATACTTTGATAACCATGTTAATGTCAGAGATTATGTAAAATTACAAATTTAGACAACGACTTTAGAAGTTTGTGTCTATTTAGTTCTTGAATTTTTAAAATTACAAATTCAGTCACTGAACTTTTAGAATTTTGAGATTCACACATTTACTAGACACAAAATTGAAATTTTAGGATTTTATTAGACACAAAATTCAAATCTATATCTGATAAACCAATTAATTTTGACATAAAATTGAAAATTTAAAGATCAGATACTAACCAGGCATAAACCTCAAAATTCAGAGATTAAATTTGTAATTGAAAAAACAATCCAATATTGAAAGAGTAATGGGCATTAATTCTAAATTCCTAAACTAAACAAATTGTAACATATGGGAAATGATAGGGTGAAATGAGAAATAAAGGTAGAATACAAAAAATAGAAAAGACACTTGACCTTTCTATGACAACAATGATAAATTTATTTGGGTGAGAGGGAAGAAAACGTGACACAAAAAGAAAGATTTGTACATCGAAGGGATGCTTGCCACATACACTCCGATGCCTAAGTCATAAGTGAAAAAGTACAGCAAACTTAAGCGTTTGAGAATGAAGAATAAACTTTCTTCCATCAGAGTCATATTAATGCATTTACCTAAAGTATTGACCCTAAGTCGTCTAAAAAAACAAGATATCATGTTTGGATTGGACTAACCATAGAACTAACTTACAATGAGCATGCACGAGGCATACCCAATTCAACAATTAAGCTAGGGTATGCCCAAATCGCTCTCTCTCCTAGACACATTTTGGTCTTAAAGTGGTATCTTTGACTGGTTGACTTGTCTCTAATCTTCATTAAAGGTGGGTTATGTCTTTTGGTCTATTTTTACCCATAACAAAGTGAGAACAAAAGTTGGGAGTGAATATTTATATATCCCAAAAGGCAAGCAAAGGGCATCATCATGAATTCATGTTCAAATCTAGTGCCCCTACATATGGTTGAGCGCAATTTAGGCTCAATGGGTCCAAGTTCTTGACTAAACAAAGAACATGGGGAAGCCCACATGTAAGTTCTATTCTAAGAATGACTATTCAAAAATTGGTTGAAACAATCCCAAGCCCCTTCTGGTGGGCCGCTCTGCCCTCTCTCTAAGGGACACCATGCCCTTGCTCCCATTATGCACCACACCCTACCACTTTCTTCACTCTTCAAAAATAGAACCATTTTTGTCTCTTTTTCCCTTAAACAATATTTCTCATCTTTTGAGATGGTGTTGCACTTGATTTTTTTTCTTTTTCTTTTTGTAAATGAAAGTCATCTCCTATTCCCATTTCTCTCGTCTTTGTTGAATAAATATTAAATAATGTAGATTTGAAGATCTAACCTTCCATAACAACTATCTTATTCATTGAATTATGTTCATTCCAAAGATAAAATTTCACTTTTATATAAATAGATTTTCGAGGCATCACTTGGTAACCATTTGTTTTTTGAAAATTAAGCTTATAAATATTTATATAGGAAGATGAAAACTAGAGTAAAGAAATCAAGGAGAAATCACAATTTCTAGACACTAAAAAAAAGCCCTAAATGGTAAATAATCAGCTGGTTTGAGAGTTTTGAACTTGTATGATTTCTTTTGAGTTGATGTATAAAATAAATTAACTAAATTGTAAAAAAAAAAAAAATATGTTATTGAACTTTGCCATTTGCTTAAAATGTACTACTATTCTTCTAAAAAATTGTCATGTTATATGCTTGACATTTGACGGAACGTTTCAAAACTATCTCCAAAGTAGAAAAATAATTAGGATGTTGTATGGAAAATCAACAGGTACAAATATTCTTCTTTCAAAGCTTAATCCCAAACAATAACAAGCGTCCAAGTCAAAAATGCATTATCATTCTAGGTAACCATCATGTTAATTTTTTGTCTGACGTTCTAAAAAAAATTCTACTTCAAGAGGGAGTTTTAAAAATAGTATATTAAATGTCATGGGCAATATTACAACTTCTAAAATAATACGATTTTTGTTAAGGAAAGGACAAAAATAAGAGTTTTTTTTAAAAAAATTATTATTCTACAAAAAAAAATTAAAACCTTGGTTGAATCTTTTATACTGTTAACTAATATAAGAACATGTTCGCATGCCCATAAACATGAATATGATTGATTTTCAAATGACTTTTTGATAGACTTTTACATTTACAAACACCAAAGTCTTGAGCCACACACAACTACACCATTCCTTTTTGTTCTTTTCCCAAAGTAAAATTAGTTAGCCAATAACTAGACAAAATAAAAACATTAAATATATAAAAGCCACCCAAGTTTGTGGGATATAATATTATAATTACGTTTGTTGTTACCTTAATCCATGCAAAACATATGTAATAACAAAATCCTTAAATTAACTATAAAAAAATATTAGCTTTGTGAGAAAAAAAAAATACACAATTCAAGACCCAATCACAAGCATGGCAGTTGATATGGACTAAAGAAAATGGCCCGTCGAATGGATGATTCAAAAATTATGTAAAAAATATGAAATGATTCGGTTTTTTTAAAAAAATGTCGAAGGATCCTTTGCTGATGTCAAATTCAGATGAAATTATCAAAATATACTTATGCGCACGTGAAAAAGCAGTCTCGCTCTCGCTCTCGCTCGTCTCGCTTTCTCTTCTTTTTTTTCACTCACAAATCACTATGTCTCTCTTCGTTTCCTCATTCACAAAATCACTCTTCTCTCTTTCTCATCGGAGTTTGTCGCGTCATAGTTGCTCGCGTGGACTCGTCGTGTCAGAGAAGAAGAAGAAGACGGACAATGTGCAGAGGAAGATTTCTCGCACCAAAAATGAAGAGGAAAAAGAAAATAGAATGACAATACCGTAACTTCACATAATCATGACATTAACAAAGAGGTATTGGACATTAAAAAAAAAAAAACTGGATCATTTGCCATTTTTGACCATTAAAATAGGTCTTTTAGGCAATTATCACGTTAACAAAACACGTAATGATAACACAAATAACAATAATAACAATAATAATAATAATAATATAGCATATTGGTAATAATAATGGGCTATGTACAAAAAGACAGTTTTCCTTGAGCTAAACCCTAAAAATCCTGCAGCATTTGTGTAAGGTTGACTTAAAATTATGCCAAATTTTATCCTTTTTGTTTCTTTGTCTTGTTTGGTTGTTGTTTGTCCCATCATTTTGGGATTAGTTATGAATTGGAGGCTTTCTTTTTGCTGGAGAATAGTCCATTTCTGCAATGTCTATAAGGTCAAGGTTTGCCTCAAGATTCTTAGAAACTGCCTCTGAATTCTCCAAATTATCCTTCCTTTTCACACTTGGATCTTCTTTATGTGATGATGACATGGGGTTGCCCTTTTTGTTTCCTTCATTATTCTGTATTCATTAGACCACAAAAACTCTTAATTCAATGATCATATTTCTTGAATTTTTAATGATTTGTGTTCACATGAATGAAAATCTCTAGTAATTGAATTAACTATCAGAAAGTTGAAGATTTGTGTTTCGAATCATGCAATGTATGTAATCATGGAAGGATTTGAACTTTAGGTTAGATTAGTGTTTCATTATCATTTACTTTTTTAGGTCTAGTTTGTTAATTAAGGTCCCGTATAGTAATTATTTGGTTTTTTGTTTTCGTTTTTGAAAATTAAGTCTATTTCATCAATATTTCTCATAATAATTTACATCTTTCTTAAATACAATGGTTGAATTTTTAGCCAAATTCCAAAACCAAAAACAACTTTTTAAAAACTAACTTCTTTAGTTCTCAAAATTTGGCTTCATTTTTTAAATCAATGGTGAAAAGTAGATTACAAACTAAAGAAATTTGGAGGTAGAAGTCTTGTCCATAGACTTAATTTTCAAAAACAAAAACAAAAAATAAAATGATAACCAAACGGGCATTTGTTTTTTGTTTTTAGTTTTTGAAAATTAAGTCTATAAACACTCTTTTCACATCTAAATTAAATTTCTTGCTTTGTTATCTCCTTTTAACCCATATTTTAGAAAATCAAGTCAAAATTTGAAAACTAAAAAAAAAAAGTTTTTAAAAACTTGTTTTTGTTTTTATTTTTGGAATATAGCTAAGAATTCAACTTTTCTACTTAAGAAAGATACAAATTAAACCAGACGATGAAAAGAAGTAGACTTAATTTTTTTTTAAAAAAAAAAAACAAAATGGTTACCAAATGGCCTTAAGTTTTTCAAATTTAAGTTTATAAAAGTTAACTACTTTCTTAAAGGTATTGTTTAGTAACCCTTTGATTTTTAGTTTTTGAAAATTAAGTTTACAAATACCATCATCATCTTAAAATTTCTTGCTTTGATATTTACTTTTTACCAATACTTTAAAAAACAAAGCTAATTTTTGAAAACTAGAATATTTAGTTTTTATTTTTTAAATTTAGTTAAGATTTCAACTATTTTATCAATAAAAACTATGATAAGAAATTAATAGAAAATAAAATTTGTTTTTACTGAAAATTTAGATATGCACTCAAATGTTTACATAAACACAATGATAAAAATGGTGAGAAAACAAACCTAAATTTTTAAACTGAAATAATTATGAAACAGAGTCTTAAAACTTCTAATTTTTGTAAATGATTGAACAATATTTTGAAAAACGTTTCTAAAAATATTGAAGTGATGGATGACTAACCCTTGTAGAAGGGGTTGGAGAAGATGGTATTGGTGAAGTCGCAGTTAGAAGTTTTCTATTGTTTCCTGCATCATAAATGTCAAACCCACTTCAGATATGAGATATCTACAATAATAAATTGTGAAATAATATGATTTTTTTTACACGATTTCATGCACCAAATTTGAAAATTTTATTCTTTCGTTTCATAACCATTTCGTTTTTGTTTTAGTTTTTTAAAATTAAACCAAATTTTTTCTTATTTACAACTTTTTTAAATACAATGATTTAATTCTTAGCCAAACTTAAAAAACATAAATAATTTTTTAAATACTAATTTTTTTCCAATTTCTAAATTTTGTTTGATTTTTTAAATTATTAGTAAAAAGTAGATAACAAACGAATAAATTTGAAGGTGAGAGACTTAATTTAAAAAAAAATGGTTACAAGACCGGATTTTCGGTCAGCCCAAACAATTGTCGAATAAAAATGGTTATATATGAATTTTTTTTAAAAAAAAAAAAGACTAATTTTTAATTTTTTTTTCGTATAAAGAAAAATAAAAGGTTAACTACAACCTCAATCATTGCTCTTTAATTTTCATTTAGGTATATCTTTTTCACTTGTTACTTTAAATACCTTTGAATTTTAAGCCCAATTTTACCTTTTTTTTTTTAACTACTTTTTCAGTTTGCAAATTTTGGCTTTAGGCATAAAAACATAACAAAGAGATATTATAATTTATAAGTTGACTTTTCAAATGCAAAAAACTAGAAGAAATGTTTTTTTTTTAAAAAAATGTCATGGAACAAGATTTAAACTGCACTACTTCACTGTGAATATACCTGAATTACAATGCCCATTTTCACAGAGAGTAATTTTCCTAAAACCTTCTACTATCAGACGACTTTCCTCTTCCTGCATTTAATGTAGTAGCCATATGAAGATTAGAGATTTTGACCAAAAAAAAAAAAAACCCAGAAAATCGAGAGACGGGCCATCTGATAACTATCTAAGTCACGTGTGGTTTAAAAATTAAGCTTATAAACACGACTTAAATTTTCAAAAATATTATTTTTACTTTTAGAATTTGCCTCTAAATTCAAATAGTCCTTTTAAATATCATTATAATCATTGGGAAGAAGCTAGTATAATTTTAAAAAATAATAAAAAATAAAATCTAAATAGTTATCAGATGAGATCCGAACGATTATAATGATAGAAAGAAAGCTTTATAAGAAAACTCACAAGGGTTTTTTCTAGGTGCCCAAGAGGCTTGATCATCCCATTCCCGAAGCGAATACCTTTACAATCATTGTTTCATTTATGAATAATAAACAAGCAAAACAAACAAAACCCATCTCATAAAAAAGGCAAAATTTGCATACCTTGAGCTTCATTAGATAGAAAGAAGATGAAGACGACGACGACAACAAGGAGAAGAGAAGACCGTGCATAATTATTGGACCTCATTTTTGGATAAAAAGACTTTATAATGTTGTTTTGTTTATAAGAGGAGATCAAAGAGTAGAAAGAAAACTAAAAAAGTAAACAGTTTTGGAATCCTTTAAGGTGGTCAGAAAGAACTATAAGAACATATAAAATCAGGGACTTTTAAATTTGTTTTGGGGTCACAAGACTTTTCTTTTGAAAAGTTTAGAAGATTTGAAGGAGAGATATGTGGAAATTTTGAATGCTTGATGGCTTAGCAATTGAAGCTTACTACTACTATATATACACACACACATAAAGAGGAAGGTGTGGGGGTCCCACTTTCAAGATTTGTCAAAATTTTCAGCTACCACTTTTTTTTTCTTCCTCTCTTGTCTTCCCTTATTTAGAAATACATCACACATAATTTAGTCAAAAAGGAAAAAAAAAAAAAAAAAAAAAAAACCTAATTTTTTAACCCTAAATTTAATGATGGCTTGTATTTTGAAATTGCTCAAATTTTGAACACACCCTTATAAAAAAAAATTAAAATATCGTTTTGGTTTTGTAGTTTGGAGTTAGTTCAATTTTAGTCATTATATTTTTTTAGTTTCTCATATATTTTCAATAAATCTTAAGTTTAGTCTCTACTGTTAGTTTATTACCGATTTTTACAAATAATTTTATTATTTATTAGCATTTTTACTATAAATTTTGAAAATATATTCACTTATTATACTTTATTGCATATAAAAATTATTAATAGACTAAATTTAATATTTATTGAAAATATAAAGGGACATTTGAAAGAACATGAACTAAAAATAGAAAAAACTTCAAAATCCAGAGATTAAAATGATATTAAAAAAAAAAAAAGAAAAAAGTGGAACTTGACTTTTCACGAATGGAAGAAAGATTTCAAAATTACACCTTTTGTTTGAAAGAAAGGACATTTTTTGGTTGACAGTATAGTTTTGTCAAATGAGTACAACTTAATTTCATTAAATTTTGCTGGTTTGCATGGTTTAAAAGAATGAATACTAATTTTGGTGGTCATGATTTAATATTACTAAGCCGACTCTTCTTTTAAGAGAAGACACATCGATTGGCCAAGTGCCAAATAAAATGTCCATTTTTATGCCTACTCTATTCAGAATGATTAATCGAATCAAGAGGCTATGGTTCATTATTGTAGGGCCATGGCTGTTTTTGGTGATTGATCAAATCAAATGGCTGTCTTCATACAAGCACTATCATGTGCAAAATCATAACACCTTCAAATGTCCTTTGAAATTGGGGATAAGGAAATATGCTGCATATTTCTATCTTATACATTAACGAATAAAAATATCTTAATTCATTTGATCGAGTACTGTGAATCCAAGTACTCAATCATAAATTAACACACGATAAAAAAAAAATTAATAATATCCTTTGTGAGGGAGATATGTGTAGTCTGAGATATACCAAAGTATTGCTCCTAGGGAATTACCTTACCTTGCATTTATAAATTCATATGGTATATATTTTTAGTAAAAAAAACTTGGGTACAATTTATGCTATATCTATCTTTTGTGCAATCCAGACAATATCCAATAATAAAAATCGGCCACGTGGTAATTTTTTTAAAATTGATTTTTTAAGAAAATAGATGCATGAGATAAAATGCTTCTTAGGTTGCATCTAATCCTTGCTCTGTTTGTAGTTAGAATTTTTTGGAGGGATGTGTTAATTAAATGCAAAGAAACATATTGGTATAGCAATCTAGTAACTCATATATATATATATATATAGTAATCAGTTTTAAGTTAATATGAGTATAGTTTAATCTATGATAGGATGATATTATATTAGGGGTATTCAAAAAATCCGATGACCCGAAAAAACCGATCAACCCAATCCAATCCGTGTGGTTTGGGTTGGGTTATCAACTCATTTGGGTTGGGTTGGATTCAAATAAATGGAATTTTTATGGGTTGGGTTGGTCCATGGGTTCACCTAATATAACCCAAACCAACCCGAACCAACCCAGATTTATTATTAACTTAAAAAAATCTATACATTTTTGTTAATTATAACAAAATTATTTATACATATATTGATTTAATTTTATTTAATTCCAATATTTTTTGAATAATTTATTCTTCAATAACTCTTAAAAGTAGTTTTTTTCGCACTTTAGAAAGAAACTTTTTACTATATAAACTGAAATTGAGTAGATAATCTTAATTCAATATATGAAAATAATTAAATTAAATTTTTACATATTTACGTTTTGTTTCTTTTTAGAACTAAATTTTAAATAAATGGCCTGATTAACCCGAACAAACTCAACCCAAATATTTCATGGTTGGGTTCATTTTCTAATAAGGGTTATTTTGGTTAAAGAAATTTACAATTCGAACAATTGGGTTGGGTCTAAAAAAATCTTTCAATTTAATCCAATCAAACCTATGAACACCCCTATATTATATCTTCAACTAAAAGATCGGAGAAAGTTGAAAAGAAAATGTAGAATTTAATTTGGGGTGAAAAGCCACGTCATCAACTTCTGAAGGGAAAGAGGTTAGTGGGGCCAAAAGGCATGTGTTGGGAAACAATGAGATTTAATGCATTGCATGCGAGGGTGACTAGACAAACGGTGAAAGGAACCAATTTGCATAATTCACTGCATTTAGTATTTACCGACGTGGTGGCATGCCCTCTCCACGTGGACGTCCATATCTTGGGCCCCACGTTTACTGACGTGGCAGCTCTGCCACGCAAGCTCCGCCCACTCCCAAGTCCACCATCCACACGCTCTGCTTCCGTTGCAATTTCTCTCCAATATTTTTTTTAACGCAAGTATCAACTTATATATTTAAACTTTTAAAGTTGTATTAATTTAAATTTTAAACTAAAAATTTTATCAATTTAAATGTTAAATTTTAAAGATTGTATCATTTTAAATCTTGAACTTTGAGATTTGCATCCATTTGAACCTAAACTAATAATTATACTAATTCAAACCTAGAGTGTATCAATTTAAACTCTAAATTTTTATAAATATATCAATTTAAACCTAGAATATTCATTAAGTATATTCAAATAAAATATAATGGAGGGTTTAAGTTGATACAATTATGAAAGTTCAGGATTTAAATTGATATAATTATTAGTTTAACATATAAATCGATATAATTCCTAAAGTTCAGAATTTAAATTGATACAATTATTAGTTTATGATTTAAATTGAAACAACACTTAAAGTTTAAGGATATAAATTGACATTTGTCCTTTTTTTATTTTTTTATTTTTGGTTTTCCAAATTTATGTGTGTTCGTAAATTTTAAGAGTATATAATACATTTATAATCGTTTCTTAATTTTAAAAATGTAATACTATGTAATACATATCTAATCTATTTGATTTATAAACAACTTTATTTAATAGATATCTAACCTATTTGAGCATATATTGGCCGAAGGAGTTTGAAAATTCTACTCTTTTTGTTTGGCTCAATAATTCCTTATATTCTCTATGGGCTTTCTGCCTAAAAAACAAAAATTCATTACTTACTAACTCGTTATATTATGAATCATACAACTAAATAATTTCAAATTTTACTCCAAATACTTCTTTATCTTTGAAAAGAAATTTCTTGAGTCTCCAAACTTTAAATTTAGTGTCTATTCAATCTTTGAACTTTAAAAAAGTATCTAATACATTCGTTCAATAGGTCATTGAACTTTAAAATATACTTAATATGTTCTTTAATTTGTTCAACATTGTTGTGAGTAAATTTGGACTTGACGAAATAAGCCAAAAATAAGAAAGGATAAGTGAAGATAAATACAAGATAAAATGAACTTAATTCAAATAACTCCATGTGTACGCTAATCAATTATCTTATAATATCTAATCTTAACTTATTAGGATAAGAAAAAATCTATGTCATCCTTATTATAAAAGGAAAAAGCAAACTCTATCTCACTCTCCCTATAAATACACAACTACGACTTCATACGAGATAACCAAAACTAGAACTTGATCTGGAATCTAAATATTAATATAGAACTGAAACTTCTAAGTTCTTTTTTAATCTAAAATTTTGGTCTCTGATTTTGGCATTGGAGTAATTTTCTTTTTGTTTTGCAATTCTCTATTATCTAAGTTACACATTGTTGTCACATAAAAGCCATGTGTATTTTTATAGGTCAAAATTTGACAATATCAAAAAATTATTTTTATAATAAAATATGCGTAAATTAATTTAACTTATTTACCTTTGTCTTTACCTTTACCTACCCCTTTAGAGGGATTAAATTAAACCAACACAAGTCTTAAAAATCTAGAGGCTATTATTATTATTTTGAACTAAATCACGCTTGACAAGATAAAATATACTAATATCTCGAAAACATACCCAAATTAAAGGATCCTCCCTCGGTGCAAATTATTCAAATCTCAGAATCTGTTACTTGTGTGAATATATACATCCATTATTCCTTTGAAGAATCTAAATGATGGTAAGCCATCTACAATCCCTATTTCGAGGACTATTTTTGTTCCAACACTAACATAATAATATATTTTAAATCAGTTGTTACGAGTTTAATTGTTTGGACAAATACTTAATCGACAAGTAAAGAAAACGAAAAAGTATAAATAATAAATATCGATTTAGAGATTTACGTGATTAGCAATAGTGTATTAGCTATGTCCATATGTAAAATAAGAGAACAATTTTTTTATTAGATGAGAATATCATATACAGGTACGTCAATCCTAGTTTATATATGCTATACACCTTTCCAAACCTTAAGCCTAAAATCGTAAATAATATATAATACATGTGTAATAAGTTTTGGTCCGTAAGAGCACGTGTTTGATCATTTAGAAGATTCAAGGCATTCCAACTATAATATATCTTATCTTTTTTTAATTCGATAATTATGAAAGCGATCTAATTGATATTTTTATCTACCGAAGTTTAACGTAAATAATTGAAGTACCTTTTACAACTAGATAGAGAATTCTCTTCCTCAACTCAAAACCCCTCCTAAAGAGTTTGTCGTTGATATTAAAATAAGTTCATACAATTAAATAAATAATTATTTTGTCGTGATTTTGATAAAGAAGTTGGGAAGATCCAAAAAGAAAAAAAAAAGATAATTATTATATAGGAGAATTTTAAAAGAAAAAAATAATTATTATATTAGAGAATTTTCAAAAATAAGAAAATAATTTACCCAACGTAGCAAAGTTTTATTTTTTTTTTTTATAGAGAATGATATAAGTTTATCTATCAGCGTCTATCGATGATAAAAATTGATAGAAATCTATTATTAATAGATACTTATCTCTATTTATATATTTTTTTTTATTATTTTTATAAATAGTTTAGTTTTTTTCTGTGAAAAATTTTCTATTATATATATAATAAGTAAAAACAGATAAAAAAAAAAGAAATTGAAAATGGGATAGAAGGATATGGTGTAAAAGCTGTCGTCAGAGGTTTCTGCCGGCAAAGCGACAGCACATGTTTCTCGGAAACTGGATGTTTGTAATATAAATGAATATATATATATATATATATATATTGGTTGCTACTTGCTATGACTAAATAAGATGTAGTAGTTTAATTTAACCATATGAAAAAGAAAATAATTAAACTAAAAACCATAGCTCCTTATTCTCGTACGTGTTTTTTGGATAAATGTCTCAAACCATAACAACAAAATTCTAAATTCTTCACTTTATATTTAATTATTTCTACCTAGAGTTTCTAAAACTTTAGGCCAAAAAGGCGAAAGAAACATTAAGAAATGAGTTATTAGTTTCCATATGGTGTCTTCATCTTAAAAAACAAAGTAGTTTTCTATTTTGTTTGGGAAATTTTAATTTTATCCATATAGTTGGTTTATTTTGAGTCGATTTTAATAATTTATTCAATTCATTTTTTTTAGAAAAAAATTAATGTGTATTCGATTAGTTTTTTTAAGGTATAATATAATTAAATTTACTATAATCCATTAACTTAAGTTCTTAGATCAAATATCTTTGGGTCAAATGACGATTTAATATAGTATCATAGTAGAAAATTCTATATACAACACAAAGCTCTATATTTACCATAATCCATCAACTTATGCTTTTAACTATAATTTTTTTATTACTTTTTTTTAAACTCTAAGATATGTGGCTTAGGGAAATTATAAGAAATAACCCTATTTAAGTTTCATCTTTCACAACTAACCTTCTTTTTGAAAACTCTTTAAAGTAATTTTTCCCAATCATTCTTAGCCGAGATCGACCATTGGGATTTCTATTAACTTTTTTATCTTATATCGAAACTATTGATTTTTTGGGCTTTTTCGACGGAATCTTGGCGACTGAGATCCACATAATTTTTCTAAATCTCACTTAATATTTATGATCTTTCCAAAATTTAAAGATCACACTGCCAAAAATTACATCATTTGGAGAAAATTTGAAAAGATAATTGGTAAATCCACTTGGATAATCGGAAAATCAATTTGAAAATTCGTGAAAACATAAATTGGAGTAAGATTTGCAAGATTACGTTGATATAAGATTCGGGAAAGATTACAGGAAAATATTTGAAATTATGTAGATCTCAGTGTTCTGGCAAAAATTTATTGAAAAACCCCAAAAGAATCAATAAGATGAAGTTATTTTTTTAAATTCAAATATCAATATCGATCTCGAGAAAGATTGAGAAAAACTATTTTAACGAATTTCAAAACAATGGTAATTATGAAAGGAGGAAACATTTGAGGTAATTTCTTATGAAGTTTTTGGAGTTGAGATAATGGGAAAAAAGTTAGATATGATGGTAAATCAAAATGGTAAATATGGACAAGGATATATGAACAATAATTTTGTGGCAAAGGCAACTTGTGGAGAGGTCTTATTCCATGTCAGAAAAATAGTTCGATCTCTCATAAATGTTGTAAGCTATAAGAAATCTTTGTCATTTGCAAACGTGATTGGCCATTAATTACCCTAAGATTTGGCTGCAATTCCCTCTCTGTTCCAACTATAAATATAATCCTTCTAATCAGTGAACAAGGGAATATATCTTTTTTTTAAATGTTTTTTTTTTTTTTTTTTGGCACAACTATGTTTAAGTGGTTTTGACTTTTTCTAAAAAGAAAAACTACTTTTGAACATGATAGATTTTAAGTGGTGGAGAAATTGAGTTTCAAAACTAACGTTCTCACAATGCCTATTTTGTTTCTTTGAAAAAACACACTGACTTTTGAATACTATTTAGATCTTCTCTTGTAGCCTTGTTAATTCTTAACTTTGTCAAGATATTATCTACCACTTTACAATGAAAATCTCTGGTATTTCGATAGTAAATACTCTTTTCATGATTGAATGGAAGTGATATGGAATTTCACATATATTATTGCAGTATAAGAATTTTTTTTACTCTAAAATTGCACAAATTTTCCTGTCCAAAGAATTGGTTGAGCGAATGAATAGATAGAGCTTTACTGCATAAAAGCTATGTTAAAGATACTGGATTGGTTTTTTTTCGAAGTTTGCCTAAATTTTATTTGGACTTTGTGCAAGCTCTCGAAGAAGGTATAACTCAAGCCTTTTCTAACAGAAAATGCAAATAAAGTCCCACATTAATAAGGATAAGAGACCACAATATGTAAGTAAAGAAAATTTTTTATTACAAAAATAGATCAATAAAAAAAGAAATAAGAAGAAATTGATACATAGATTTACATGGTTCACTAATATTGTGTTAGTTATGTCTAAGAGGGAGAATAAGTTTTATTACCTTTGAGGATAACAGAAGATAGAGATATTCTACAAGACATTATGAATAGAAAACAAAAACCATAGGGTTCTTATATACTACTTGGAGCCCATTACTTTTCTATCCCTTTTAAAAGTATGAACATATTATATTCCTATTCCTTTAAGATATAGGAACTTGTGATTTTCATACTCCTTTCAAATCTAAGACAACAAATTCAAGACAATCTCACAAAATCACGAGGATTTATGCTCAAAGTGCACACAATATCTTACCGTTGTGGAGATATATGGAGAACTATTGTCCCTAACAAGAGGTATCACAACCATGTGCCTGACTTAGCCATGTTAGTAGAATACTTCTTGAGTGTCAAACAAAGAAGTGGTGAACCTTGGAAGATGATGTAGTCATGGTGAAGATCCATGATTGAGGTTATCGAACTAACGGTGTGCTCTAGAGAAAAGAAGTCGACTCATATAAAAGTTGGGCAAAAATATGACTATTTGAGGGGAGACCCGGTGGCTTTTTGTTCGAGAAGAGGATTATTGGGAATGCGACCGAAGTACCATATTGGTTAAATAAGGAGAAGATCTATGGTATATAAGTGATGACAACTATATCGCATGAGACCTTATGGGTGGTTCCAAAAACAAAGTCTGGATTATGCTCAAAGTGGATAAAATCACATCATTGTAGAGATATATGAAGGTTTATTATTTCTAACACAATTATCTCTATTAGTATGAGATTTCTCGAGTGGTTCTAAAAACAAAAATCATGATCGGGATTTATGTGCAAAATGACAATACCAAATTGTACTACAAAAACATACTACAATACAATCCATAAGTAGAGTAGGTGATCTCAAAAAACAAGTTAATCAAGGAGGGAGGAGAATTACATTATTGTCAAATGACATTGTCGGGTCATTGTTTTTGAAGCACATGGGGCACAAGTCTTGGTCTCTTTTAATTTTTCTTGCACCATTGAAAGGACCTTAAGCTAGCTTCTTCCATAATTTGATTTGTCTTATAGTATATTTTGCTATATAGCTCCTTCAAAAGGGATCAAATTTCTCACAACTCTCTCTTTTTCACTTAATTTGGTCTCATAAAGCAGCAAAAAAGAGACCCAATTGAAAGGAAAAAAGAAAGAAAAAAGCTAGAACCAAAAAACATGATTGCAAAAGATGGGTCCAAGAAGATGGCAGGTATGTGAAATATATAATGAGTATATATCAACAGAATGCAACATGAGTATTAATGGTGCGGGTCATTAGGGCATTATTAATACCAACATCTTGTGGACTTTATTGTAAAATGGTGTGTGTTTGGTTTGACAATAAATGATATGAGAATGATGTGCATTTATTGTTTTTGGAAAAGAATTTCAACTTCTCCTCTATTCTCAATCACTTTCAGGAGTAGTCTAAATACATTATTTTGGACACGAAAAGAGCTTTCGTCTTGTTATCACTCGTCCGAATTATATTAGTCATCTCTCATTTTAATTCTTTGTTTTTCTCATTTAACTTTTTTTTTTTTTTTTTTATGTATGTTTTGATATTTCATATTTGTTTAGATATCTTGAATCTATTATCTAACATTCCAAATAATTAAATACGGAGTCTTGCTTAGACTAAATTTTTTTTTTTTAATTTTTAATATATAGAAAGAGGTACTTAAAGGTTCTTCCATACAAAAATAGTATTTAATTTATTGGTTTTTTTTATATATATAAAAAATGTCTCTCTCTCTCTGAAATAGGAAATTCACATAACACATTGAACTTGGATGAATCAAAATAAAATGAGTCGAGACGATCACCTCTATACTTTGTATATGAAGAATCGTGCTTTAGTAAATGGCCAAGTTGAATATAGTGAAATAATAGTATAATGTATGCACTCTCAAATACTATTAGTTAACTTTAATCAGTTTTTGTGTGTCTTTTATACTCAACTAGTTAATACATGTGCGTTAGATCAAAAAGTCAACTTCGCAAATAGTTGAACTCAAAAGAGAAAAAAGAAAGAAAACTTTCTATATATTGTATTTAAAGATCAAGATCAGTAAGGAAGAGAGACATGTTTCATTACTTATACATAGTTTTTTTTTTTCCTTTCACAAACCCATTACCAAAACCTACTACATTGATGTGATTATTAAGTTTAAAAAAGGATCCAATTTTTTGTATGGATAACATGAGGAAACATAAACGATAGAATAATGAGTGAAAATCAAAGAAAGTTTCTCAACATAAATATGTTTATTTAGAAACCTAAATCTTCGATGGCAAATGGTTTGTTGCTATGGCCATGCCTATGAGTTATAACCCTCACATGGGTGTGTAAAAGGGTACAATGTCACATGGGAGTGTTTAAGCTCTTCTCTTAACAAGGTGGCCCCCTATGTGTAAAATCTATATCTTCTCTTTTTCCTCCTTCTACACTCTTCTTGCCTAGGGTTTCCTAACTCTTAACACGTTTTTCTTTTCTTTTGAATATATAGAAGCCTAAGCATATGATATGACCTCAAGTTGTTTCAAGATGACAAGGTCTCGATCTATTAGGTTACCTTAGAGTTACACGTTACGGATCGATATGATTCATCTATTTTTTTGAGAATTGATTGAAACCTAACTCATTGTTTCATTTTAAAAATAATAAAAGGAAATAAAAGGAAATAAAGAAAGAAAGAAGATATACAAATGTTTGTCATGTCTTTCTATGGTTGCATTTTTCCTATAAAGCTAGATCAATGAATCTTGTTTTTTTATGTGTAACTATCTATTTTTATTTAATTAGATAATCAAAATGGGGTTTTCTTTTATATTTTATTAAATAATTTTAAAAAGCAAACTAAATTATTTGGAGTAGAATTCAGTCTCTTAACTATGAGATTAAAGAGTAGAAATTGTAATTTAAATAGGCAATACTACAAATATATACAATAAAAATTTTAATAACCTCTTACCTCAAGATTGATGGTACAAGCATTATGTCACTTGAGTTATGTTCATTTTGGCTTATAACACTAATTTCAGTTGTAGATTTTTTTTAAATATATATATATATATATATCAGATGAATAGTGAGTTAAGAAAGAATTTTTGGTATATTTCAGCTTGAGTTCAATAAGTATACAACAACCTAATTTATAGAGGGAAAAGAATCATAATGAGTGAACAAGAGTGAAGATAGGAACTTAATTTGTTACAACATAAATTACTAAAAAATAGGTACAATAAACTTGGACTGAAGACCAAGTAAAGGAGATCTGATACACTCCCTCAAACTCATGATGGTGTAGACGTAAGAGTTTTTCATGATAAATCTGAAACGATTGCATGAAGAGAGGCTTGGTAAAAATATATGCAAGCTGATTTTTAGTGGAGACAAAACGAACCCCAATATCCTTGAAAACAACCTTTTCATGAACAAAGTGATAATCAATCTCGATTTGCTTCGTTCGAGCATGGAAGATAGGATTGCTAGCAAGAGAAATGACCGTAAAATTGTCTAACCATAAAACAGGAGGATGCTTGAGAAAAACATGAATATCACATAACAACTGGCAAAGCCAATAGACATTAGAGGTGGTGTTGGCAAGAGCACGATACTCAATTGTTGGGATTGGTGTCCTAATTCTCTCGGAGTCTCGTTGTTTTGTAAAGATACACATTGTTTGATGAATAAAATAATTGTTATTTAATTAATTCTGGCATTTACTCATATCCAATAAACAAAACTCCTTGAATATCTCATGTAAACTTAAGCATGTATATGTGATATACAAGTTGATCATGCCTTAAGTGATAACCTAAATAGGTCTGTAGTATAAGGATTAAGTGGGATACCTGATCCTGGTGACACTATGGATACGACCCGCTTTGTAGAGGTTTGCAAGTGTTGTAAACTACTACAGATGGTAGATCCTAACCATTCATGTGGAGACGTGCGAGCGGGGATGTCCTATACAAAGAGTTTGTATAAGACCTCAACCATGAGATGACTAGACTCTGTATATAACAGCGTTGATACTAAAGACTTGCATCTCACCTAAACGACCATAGGTGACACGATCTCAATCCTGAGTGTTTTGGGAACTTCTGCCTTTGAGGGCAGTCCTTTGATTAGTATGGGTGAGAGTGACCAGATTGCCAACTCAACATGTCTACCTTTTTGGGGACTTGTCTGATCTGGGAGTTGGGAACTCAATCCACAAGATGGAATTCACTCCTTTCTCGAAGTAAGGATAAGTAGAGAGATTGCTCCCTTAAGGGCTGATTCTGGGGCTTGATCATAGTGGCCACAACTTCTCTTTGGAAGAGAGGACTTGGTCATAGTAGGACTATGACTTATGTTCATTAGAGGGATCAGTGGTACTTAAGAAGTTAGATGTAACTGCAGGGGCATAACGGTTATTGGCCCAGTTGTACTTATGAGTGATTTGTGAAGGGTTGTGGTACTTCTGATTGGTTAAGATGGATACATAATATATTTGTGGTAAGGAGAGTTCAGCTGTCAGTCTTTAGTGGAGTGCCTGATAGTTAACGGATGGTAGATCCCGTGACTAAAGAGTTCAGTTAGTTATTCACGTACCGTTGGAGCTTCGAGCTACAGATCCATAAGGTCCCCTTGATAGCTCAATGGATTCAGTTGAGAACTGATGTTGATTTGAAATATTCAAATTGGCAAGAGGTATTTCGATTATATATGATATGATCGGTATGATGTATGAGATACATCTAGTGGAGGATTGATGTAAATGAGATTTACATTAAGTACCATGGAATAGAAAAAGAACTATGGTTTATATGTTTCATGAGATGAAATATTAAAACTATGAGTTATAAATATAGTATGATAAGTTGGTTATCATTTATATTTATAATAATATTAATTATTAGATAATTAATTTTTTTTCTCTAATAACCAATTGAGTGGGAGGTATTGGTGGTCCATGGTAACCTTAAGATAAAAGGGAAATGGTTTTCCTAATTTTAGTAAGTTTTCATAAAAAGTTTTTTTTGAGATTCTCTCACGCAAAAAGAAAACTCATGGAAGTTGCTCAAGTAAATACATATTTACTAAACGATAGCTTGGGCGAGCTAAACCATCGTGCAAATTTACTAAGCTACAACTTGCCCAAAGTAAACGATCGTGTAGTGTTTGTAGGCGATAGACACTGAGCTATGCGATGAGCTAAATGATCGCTTAGCTTTTGCTAGACAATCACTTAGCTTTAGCTAAAGGATTGAGCATCGACTTATGCGATAGGTTTCTGTCTTCTCTCACTTGCCCAATCATGTACACGATTGTTCATTCCTCCTTGATTGCCTCATTCCAAGTCCGAACAGAGCCCACCCTCTAGATTCTCACAAGAGAATACCAAGGTAACCTTCTTGATGGTGTCTTACTCAACTCGACACCATCGAGGTTCTGTGGGGGTGTTCGTGCTGTTGAAGTGTTTGTGACCGAGGCGATCAATGAGTTCGAGCACGAAGTATTCATGTAGTGTTGCGGTTGTGTTGTTCGAGTATTCAAGGTTGCTGTGTTCGAGCGTTCGGGAGCAAAAGAGTGTGGAGACGAATCTACAAATGTTCATAGCTTTCGCCTTGTTCATTTATAGTTATCATGCTGTAATTTCTGTAACAATTGCACAACTGTATGTTTTGTTTTATAACTGTAATTGTAATGTTCATTCATGGGTGTAATTTTGAATGATCTATATTCCGCTGCTCATGGAAATCCCGGATTCGATTTCCTTCATCAACTTCGATGGAAAAATGAGAGATAGTTAATTGTTTCTTTGCAGGCCATGAGATAGGATTGAAGCCGAGAAAAATAATGAACCTAGTGGTTGAACGATGATCAGAGGCATCACCTACCTAGTCAGCATCACAAAATACTTGGAGATTGTAAGAGCCAGATTGAAACTGTGTGCCAAGAATAGAGGTTCCAACAAAGTAACATAAGATCCGTTTAACAACAGAGAAATGAACAATAGAGGGGTTTTGCATAAATTGGCTTACTTTGTTGACAACAAAGGTGATGTCGGGGCAAGTGAATGTGAGATATTATAGAGAGCCAAAAATCTGTCTGTAAATAGTAGTGTCATTGAATGATGGAGCGATGGTGTTCAAATCTACAGTACATATGAATGAGACAAGGTTTGGCTCCAATCATGCCAGAGGTCTTCAACAGATTCATGAAATATTTGGCCTGATTAATAAACATACCTTTTGGAAGATAATGTATTTTCAAGCCAAGGAAATACTTGAGTTTTCCCAAGTCAAAAATTTGAAATTAAGAATCTAATATTATCTTGAGAGAAGTGATATATGATACGTCAATTCCAATAAGAATAATGTCATCTACATACAAGAGTAGATATGTAATAAATGATCTAATACATCGAACGAAAAGTGAAGAGTCAGCTAAGGAGACAACAAAGTCAAGTGTGTATAAGTAAGAAGTGAACTTGTCATACCATGCCCCCAACACTTGTTTTAAACTGTACAAGCTCTTGTGAAGCAAACATACATGATCTAAATATGATTTATCAATAAATCCAATAGGTTGAGACATATAGACAACCTCCTATAACTAGCCGTGGAGAACATTCTTTATATCTAGTTGATATAGAGGCCATTTATATTGAGTAACAAGAGACAAAATAATGCGAATGGTGGGTTTCTTAACAACAGGGCTAAAGGTTTCACCAAAGTCGAAGCCTTCAAGTTGGTGATAACGTTTAACAACCAAGCGGGCTTTGTACCATGAGATGGTTCCGTAAGAGTTGTACTTCATGCGGTAGACCCACTTACAACTAACGACATTCATATCGATAGACTGAAGTACCAAGGACCAAGTACCTTATCATTGTAAAGCCATGAATCCATCCAACATTGCGGAACACCACTCAGGTTATTTAGAAGTTTCGAATAGCCTTGTGGATCGGTGGGGACAAACAAAATAACATTAAAATTAAAAATTTGAGGTTTAGCAATACCAAATTTAGATCGTGTCTGCATATGATGGACATTGGCTAGATGTTGTGTTGACGATGAGGGATTAATATCTGTTGGCTTTGAAGATGGGGGTGTTTTGCTTGGTGTTGGGGTGGGAAGATTATCTGATGGAGATGGAGAGTATGTTAATAAGAATGGAATAAGTATTGGTAGAGGGTCAGGCATAGTAGCTGGTGGTGATGAAGGGATTGTTGGTTGAGGTACAAGTATGAGAGGGTCAGGAGCCGGTGAAAATAGTGAACTGTTAGGGGAAATGGGAAACGGTGGAACATTACACAGACCAATGGATTGAGTAGAGAAAGGAAATGTTGTTTCATGAAAAATAACATGACGTGATACAATTGATTTTTGTGTTAGTGGATTAAAGTAAATATAACCTTTAAAGTCTAAATTGTAACCAAGGAAAACATGTTGGGAAGTTTTGGGTTTGTTAGAGTTGGTATCCTAAATCTCGTAGGATTCTGTAGTTTGTAATTGTATTATACAAATATTTTATTTATTTAGTTAAATATGAGATGTTTTATTTGACATTTAGTAGCATTAAACCCACAAACCAATAAACCAACATCTAAGGTTATCTTATGTAGCTTAAACATGTACATAGAGACATACAAGTAGATCATGTTTAGGTGATAACCTAAATGATCTTAATTAAACTCTTTAACTAAATTACCTAACATTTGTTTACTACCGGTCATTCCACTAAAGACCGACAATTACATTCTTTGCACTATAGATAAATTTTTGTATCCATTGGATATAACCAATCAACAGTGCAATGACTCTTCACAAATTGCTCGTAAGTATAGCTGGGCCAAAATTACCGTTTTGCTCATGTAGTTATATCTAACTTCTTAAGTACCACTGATCCCTCTAATGAACAATAAGTCATAGTCCAACTATGACCAAGTCCCTCTTAGGCCAGGAGAGGGTGTGGCCACTAAGTTTAAGCCTCGGAATCAGCCCTTAAGGGAGAAATTGATCTACTTTCCCCTTATCAGGGAAGGAGTGAATTCCGTCTACTATAGCTGTGTTCCCAGCTCCCCAGTCAGACGAATCCCCAAAATGGTAGGCTTATTGAGTTAACAATTTGGCCACTCTCACCCATACAAATCAAAAGACTGCCTTCATGAGTAGGAGTTCACAACTTACTCAGGATTCAGGTCATGTCACATATGGTCATCCTAGTGAAATGTAAGTCTCTATTATTAACGATGTTATATAAAGAGACTAATCATTTCGTGGTCCGGTCTTATACAAACTCTTTGTACAGGATATCTCCACTAACATATCTCTACATGAATAATTAGAATCAGATCATTTGTAGCACCTTACAACACTTGTAACACCTACAAAGCGAGTCATACTCGTAGTGTCATCAGGATAAGGTACCCAGCTTTATCTATCTACTACATACCATTTAGGTTACTATTTAAACAAGATCTACTTGTATATCTCTACATATTTGTTTAAATTACATAAAATAACCTAGGATCTTAGTTATTGGATTGAGTATATGCTTATAAAATAACACTTATTTTATTAACAACAATATGTTTATACAAAGTTTACAAACTACAAGATTACAAATAAATTTAGGACACCAATCCCAATAGGCCCATCATTGGGTGGTGGAGAAGATTGATTAAAGACAGACCCAAGTGAAGAATTATGGCCATTGGAAAAGTTTGGTGATCCGAATGAGCCTTGAGAAGGCCTAAATCATTCAATCAGTTTGACCACGTTCATGCCCCCTGTAGTTGCCGAAGTTGGGTTGTTGACCTGTAAGAAAATCAAGGTTAAAATTAGAGGAACGCGATATTTTTTTATTTCCACAATTCCCTGCCGATTTCCAGAAGACTTGACGACAACCATGGCTGTCAGCTGTTGGTGTCACACCCATCCCAGATCACCCTCTTAGCCTAGAGAAGGGCATGACTAACAAAAGTTATCAACCCTTAGGCTGACACTTACTGCCTAAAAACTCTTGCGGAATAACTCTGATCCCAAATACAAAATTAATATGCAACGGGACGGCTGTAGGCCACAACATTTATTAACTTAGAAACTTAATATGTTTTAGAGTATTTACAACATTAGATTTACAAGTCTCAAAACCCACAACACTAGTCCCTATATGAACAATAGTAACATGTGTACAATATTAACAGTAACCACCTAACAAACGGTTACAAGTCTTTTGGTCCTTTAGTGGCAGAACATGATACTGAGCTGTCTTCAGAGGTTTTGACAGCTATCTGTTGGGGGGGGGGGGGGGGGACAAAAAAACATTTGAAAATGGGGTGAGCTTACGCCCAGTGAGTGACCGAAGAAACATAGTAAATTCTCAATGCATAATTTCAGAAAATAGTTTTATCTGAAATTAAACTTTTGCCACATAAAATTTCCAAGCGTAATGTATATAAAAAACTATTTTAAACATAAAACAGTAAAATTATGTCTCAAATCAAAGTACTGTATATCGTAAAATAATCCCAACACCAACTACTAGTCCAGAGAGAACCCTTTTGCTCAATCTCTGACTTTATTCACCTGTGGCCACACTAAGTACCTTCACACATTAGGTACTACTGCTCAGATACCTTCTCCTTGTACTTCAGTATTGAGCTACTAGGATACCTTCTCCAACGTACTTCACTATCCCATTGGCTTGGTACCTTCTCAAACGTACTTCAGTGCCAATAGATACCTTCTCCTTGTACTTCAGTATCTAGTTGGGTGGATGCCTTCTCCTTGTACTTCGGCATCGCATTTTACCGAAACTATTTATAAACAACTTTTCTCTTTAAAGCATGTACAGTATAACACATATACAACATGGCTTTAAAGATGATAACGCATGCTGATAAAATCAACATATGTAAATAGTTTTTCAACAATATGCATGCGTTCAAATCACAATTCAAACTTGCTTGGAAACCACTTTATAAAACTAGTAGGCATGAGAATTATTTTCGCAAACATGCTATCTGTAAAATGTATGTAATCAAAACAGTTTAAAAACGTTTTAGTTTGAAAACATTTTAGCCACTCACCTTGAACTCTTAGGAACTTTTCACTCTAGTAGCTCCTCGGGTCCCTTTTTCACCCCTGGAATCCAGATTCAACTTACAACTTAGATTACTTATAGTTCCAAACCTTATTTGGAAATACTTCCTTCTACAAACTTATTCTAAAATGTCTTAGGAATCTTATCCTAAACTTTCAGCTCAGAATTTCTCGTGATTTGGCTGGAATCTCAAAATCTTCAAGACTGGCCAAAACTGATCTGATAGTCTGACCCTTCTGCCTTCTTCTTAACCTCCTGTCTAGTTCCTTTGAGCCTTTTCCTCCAGCAGCCCTACTCTGAAAACTAGACTTCTAGAGCTTTCAGATGACTTTAAAATCACTCCAAATCACGAGTATATTGGAAGATCTCCTCGTCAAAATTTGACACATTCCTCTGAACCCTCACTACCCTCTACTTTCTCTACGAAATTTATGATTTTTGTGTGATTTAAAAATGAAATCCTAACTCCATATTTATAGGCATTCAAATTGCTCGTGGGATTGACAGCACCTACTTGGCTGCATGGCCAAATGTTTAATCCTCCCTTTATCAATGTAAGCTGACTTCATCTTGGTTCAATGTGTTCTTCCCAAACGCATCCAACACAATTTCTTAGGGTTTAAGAATTTCTCTTAATCGGATACCTAAATTTTAATTAATGTTTGCCCTTACGTCTTCAAGCTTTGTTTGTATTCAAATTAGGGTTTTTACATGCATAATCAACCCCAACGCGTCCAAATACATTGCCCAGAAGCTTGCTCGGCCGTTCAATGCATAGGCGAGCGAGGCGTGGTGTGACGTTCGAATCGGACAAAACAAGGCTCGCATAAGCGCTCTCGCTCTTTCCGGTCTCAGCAGTGTTGCTCTCTCCACTCTCGGCGATGTCACTCTCTCCCACTTTCTCGCTAGTCTCACTCTCTTCACTCTTGCTCTCTCTAGCAATCTCGCTGGTCTTGCTCTCTCCAATCTCGCTCTCCCTCTCGCTCTCACTCTCTTCACTCTTGCTCTCTCTAGCAATCTCGCTGGTCTTGCTCTCTCCAATCTCGCTCTCTCCAGCTTTAACTTTTCTCTCCACTCTCGCTCTCTCCAGCTTTCTCGCTGGTCTCGCTCTCTCCACCCTCGCTCTCTCCCCCCTACTTTCTCGCTAGTCTCACTCTCTTCACTCTCGCTCTCTCTAGCAATCTCGCTGGTCTTGCTCTCTCCAATCTCGCTCTCTCCAGCTTTAACTTTTCTCTCCACTCTCGCTCTCTCCACCTTTCTCGCTGGTCTCGCTCTCTCCAGCTTTCTCGCGGGTCTCGCTCTCTCCCATCTTCTATCCAATCTCGCTCTCTCCCATTTCCTCTCCAATCTCGCTGGTCTCGATCTCAATGATCTCGCTCTTAGCTACTGCGAACATTGTTCTCCGTACATATTTGCTCACACTTTGATGATACCTTTACACGGATTTTCTAAATTTTTTCAAAGTAATTTCCCATATTTTTCGCATTTCACATAAATTCCATTTTTTCTCAGTCCTTCAGCCATAACGCATTTCACATAACTTCTCTATACTTAGCCGAAATTTCACAAACTCAATTTCTATATTTTTCTTTTCAAATCCCTATCCCTTCTTCACCATTTCATACTAACTTTCTCATCAACCTACTCAATTTATTTATACAAATTTAAATAGAGACACACAATTAAGTGGAAAATTAAGACAATTTAAATAAGAAAACACACTTAAGTGTAAAATTAGGATTCGGGGTTCACAGTTGGTTCGCTGACCGGATTCATGCAAGCAATAGATTTCTCTTTACGGTGAGTAGCACATCGAGCTCTTCAAATGTACTCTTGTGTATTGCGAGTTTGAAGAGAGGTGCAGAATGAGCTATAATCAGATGGCAAGCCATTTAGAATGTGGAGGACCGTCTCTTCATCATCAACGGTAACCAAGGTCGCAACTAGTTGATCAACGATATCCTTGACACGCCATGTGTATTGCTCGATGGATTCTGTAGTTGATTTTTTGCATTGTAGAGTTCTAAACGAAGCTCTAAAATATTCGCACGGGTTTTGAAAGAATAACGCTTTTCGAAAGATAGCCAGAGTTCCCGATCGGTGGATACCGAGGTTACATGGGAGAAAACAGAAATGGATAGGATGACGTTGATAAGAGTGATGAGGCCTTAATCGTGGTAAGTCCATGCTAGGTATTCGTGATTGGGTTCTCTTTGGGCAGGAGGTTCGGTGGGGGTAGAGGTGTTTGAGGGTCTGGTTGGGTTGTGAATCCATCAATGTGACCAAACAGAGCATGTGCTTTCAATATGGCAGACATCTAACATTTCCATTGTATATAGTTTGTGGCATCAAGGCGAATAGGTATGAGATTACATATGTTTGAAAAAAGATAGTTAGTTATGGATGCAGGTATTTGAAGATAGGAGGAAGTCATTTCGACGAGGGGAGGAGGATAAAATAAGAGGTGACATTTGTCAACAACTCTGATACCAAGATGAATAGTGAGTTAAGAAGGAATTTTTTTATATATTTTAGTTTGAGTTCAATAAGGATACAACAACCCAATTTATAAATGGAAAAAAATCAGAATGAGTGAATAAGAGCGAAGAAAGGAACTGAATTTATTACAACAGAAATTACTAAAAAAATGGATACAACAAACTTGGATTGAAGATCAAGTAAGGGAGATTTGATACTTTCTGACGATGTTGTCAAAATCTATGTCATGCTCTAAAAATAAATTTTTAAAAATAGTTCCGGGAAACTTATTTGTTTTTTCCAAAATTTGATTAAGAATGTGATCAAATGTTATTTTTAAAAAAATAAAGACCATTCTAAAGAAATTGTGAAATGAAACAAGTACATGTTTCAAAAACAGAAAACAAAAAATTAAGACTCCATTTGGTAACCATTTTGTTTTTTTTTTTTTGTCTTTAAAAATTAAGTCTATTTCATCCACATTTCTTACAATGATTTGCATCTTTCTTAAGTACAATGGTTGAATCGACAAAAACAACTTTTCGAAAAACAACTTTTTTTAGTTCTCAAAATTTGACTTGGTTTTTTAAACCATTAGTAAAGAGTAAAACAATTTTTCGAAAAAACAACTTTTTTTAGTTCTCAAAATTTGGCTTGAGTTTTTTAAACCATTAGTAAAGAGTATATAACAAAGGAAGAAGTTTGGAGATAGAAATAGTGTCCACAGATTTAATTTTATAAAACAAAATGGTCACCAAATGGGGTCCATAGTTATCTACCAAAGTTTTAGTTTGGTCCAAAGAGTTTTGAAGTAGAAGTGGCGAACTCAACTTCTTTGGGCAAAGGAGTTATGGATTTCATTACTAAAAAAAAATATTAATTTTATATCTTATTAACTTCTTACAATGTAAGCTCAAGGAGTTCACAACTCTCTAGGCATCATAATTGTGAAATAGTTGTTTCTATTGCATATCCCATTGACCTATTTGCAACCCTTGTTTATCACATTTAAATTGATCACGTGGCTCAATAATTGATTATCATTATATCACTCAATTTTATAATTTATTATGAATAATTATCTAATAGTATGTCATAAAATAAGAGATTTTTACGTAAAAAACCATCTTTAGGTCCTATATTAAAAAACGTTTTTATATTTGAATTTTTTCAAGAAAGGCTTTTAATATTATTTTTGGACAAATTTACCATTTTTATTATTTTTATTCCCGATTTTTATATATATTTCCCTATTTTCAAAACTTTCTTAATGATAAAGAGAGAAAATACATTTATTATGGAGGGAGAAGATTCATTTGATATGATTTTTTTTTTCATATTTTCAACTAGAGAGAGAAAATACATTTATTTGTTGAGATTTTTTCCTTTTTTTAATTTAATTGGAGAGAGAAATTACATTTAATGATATTTTTTTATTTTCATTGGTTTCAAGTTTTTTTTTCCTCCAGATTCATGTTTATTTAAAATATATCTCCGAACATTTTGTTAGGAATTTGAAAATATTCTAATAAGTATGTAAATTTAATGCTTGACATAAATCACCATATAATGCATTTATTATGGATATAGAAAATATATTTATTATGATTTTTTCTCTTTTTCGATTGTAGAGATAAAATGCATTTGAAATATTTTTTTTTTCATTTTCATTTGGAGAGAGAAAATGACATTTAATAGATTTTATTTTCCATTTCATATTTCATGTTGATTTTTGTTATTATGTGAAATATTTCATTGTTTGTTCACTTGTACATGTAATATATTCGGTTGTTTATTTGCACATAATAATTTATTGGATTTTTTTTTACGGACTAATGGTTATTTTAAACATACATTAATTAGAGCATTTTGTTTTAAATATATCTTAGAATATTTTGTTACGTATTTAAAAATATTCTAACCAATATATGACATATACTACAGTTTATAAATTAGAGATTGACTCAATGCTTTACATAAATCATAGTATAAACCAATATGTGAAATATATTACAGTATATAAATCTTCATAAATTTGATTTATACCACAATATATATATCATAATACAATAAGTATAAATAAAAAAAAAACACTCGTTTATATCAAATAAACGAATAAATATACCTCATGTATATATCAAATTTCCTACAAAAACTAAAAAAAAAAGTACATATAAATCAGAATATAAATAAAAAATAGGAAAAAATAAAGTTCATTTTCATATGAGGGTTTATAATACATAACTCTCCATCTTCATCTTTTCTTCTTCTTCAACCATAGCCATTACGGATCTCTCTCCTCCTCCTCGTCGACCGGATTTACTTACTCCGCCGTGTCGTCGACCGAATCTACTCAACCTATCACCGTTGATTCACCCCACGGGGCGAGCAAATTCGATCGACGGCACGGCGGGGTGAACAAATCTGATCGGCGGCGATAGTGCAAGCAAATCCGACTGACAGCGATGAGGTGAGCAAACTCCATCAACGGCATGGCGGGGCGAGTAGATTCGGTCGACGGCGCGACAGGCTAAGTAGATTCGGTCGATGGCAGGCGGGGCGAGGCGAGTAGATATATATATATTGTGGTATATATAACTGTTTATTTTATATAAACGAGGATGGTTTTGTATTTAGATTTCTTGTTTTATGATATGTACAAATGTATATGTTCTTTGTTGAAATATACCATAGTTTATATTGTATTGTCATATGTTATAATTATCTATTTTAGTATAATTTCATATATTGGTTAGTATATACAATGTTCTAAGGTATATTTAAAAATAACCATGAATTCGCTAGAAAAACCAATAAGTTGCCATGAAATCAGAGTTATATTTGAGTACATATCAAATATATTTACTGGTATATTTCATATATTTGTTGAAACATTTCCAAACAAACGATGGAATACATTATAGGCATGCAATATATGATATAATACTCAAAATAAACAATGGAATATAAAACATAATATCAAATATTAACATGAAAAATGAATAAAATCATATTAAATGTTATTTTCTCTCTCCAAATGAAAATGGAAAAAACTATATTAAATACATTTTCTCTCTCTAATTGAAAATGGAAAGAACTTTATTAAATACTTTTTATCTCCCATAATAAATATATTTCTCTCTCCATCATCAAGGGACTTCGAAAATAGGGAAAATAGATATAAAAAACGAATATAAATAAATGGAGAAAAAGGTATTTCTCTCTTATATTTATATTTTATGATATATACACTTATATATATGTTCTTTATTGAAATATACGTGGTTTTTATTGTAATGTCATATGAATACAATTATCTATTTCAGTATATTTAAATTTTATATATTGATTAGTATATATAATGTTCTAAGTTATATTTAAAAATAATCATGAATTCGTTAGAAAAACCAACAAATTGCCATGAAACTAGAATTTTATTTGAGTATACATAAAAAATATTTATCAGTATATTTCAAATATTTGTTAGAACATTTCCAAATAAACGATGAAATATATTACATGTAGACGATATATCACATAATACTCAAAAGAAACAATGAAATATATCACATAATATAAAAAATCAATATGAAAAACGAAATGAAAAATAAAATCATATTAAATGTCATTTCATGTTTTCAAATGAAAATGAAAAAAAATTATATTAAATGGATTTTCTCTCTCCAATTGAAAATGAGAAAAAACCATATTAAGTTCATTTTCTCCCTCCATAATAAATGTATTTCTCTGTTTATCATTAAGAGTATCAAAAATAGGAAAAATAAATATAAAAAACAAATTTAAATAAATGAAAACAGTGTATTCATCTCTCCATAATAAATATATTTCTCTCTTCATCATTATTGGAGCTTCGATAGGAAAAAATAATGTTATTTTAATATTTATTGACAAAAATAGGGTTGTTTTGAAAGTATTGACTAAAATAGGATTGTAAAATCGTAAATGAGATCCATGAGTATCGAATCAACAGATAAGTCGTCTACCCGATCTACGATTTAAGGCTAAATCATGGATGAGATTTGACTATTTTGGAAGGGACATTAATGTTTGACCATTTAAAAGAATAAAAAGAAATAAATAGAAGAGACATTAATCTTTAATAGTTTTTAATCTAATGAATAAATAAGCCGTCTTAGCTCAGTGGTAGAGCGCGTGGCTTTTAACCACGTGGTCGTGGGTTCGATCCCCACAGACGGCGCCCCAAGGCTCTATATGACTTTGTTCAATTTCTGGTATTACCATTAAAGATTAGGAATCTTTTGGTTGAGATTTTTTTTTTTTTTAATATTTATGATTTTTGAAAGTAAATCCTTTCATTTTTTTTTAAAAAATAAACTGTTACCATTAACATGAAATCGAGTTTTTTTTTTCTTTCTTTTAAGTAATAACCTGAATATAATGTTACATTAACAAATTCATTGGGTGAAGCAAATTTTAATTTTCGGACCTGAACAAAGATTGAATCTTTTGTTTCCAAAATTTCACCTCAAGATTTTTTTTCATTCAATATATTATATATCTTTCATTAACATTTCATTTAATTCATATTAATATAATAGCGACATGTAATTAATCAAAATTTTCTCGAATTTTTTTATAAGGTAACTTATTAATATGAGAAATTATGAAAAAAAAAATAAAAAAAATAAAAATATGGAAATCGTAGACCCCGTCCACGAGTTTAGTTTCAAATTTTTTATATGGAAACTTATTAATATGGGAAATTGTGAAAATAATTAAAAAAATAAAAAAAATGAAAATCGTGGACCCCGTCCACAAGTTTGGTCTTCATTAACCAAGTCATATGCTGATATGGAGGTCACATGCCACAACAATAATCGTGTTCCGAGTACACGATTTTGCTACTATATTTTTGTCAATACTTTTCTCTTCCACCTTAGTTTTGTAATTTTTTTTTTTGTATACACTATTTTTATCATTACTTTAAAAAATTACATTATTCTTAAATTTAATCATTTTTAAACATATGAAAAAAATGATTGTTTTCAAATCTCTATTATATGTATAAAAAAGCAAAGTGGAAAGAATGTTTACATTCACATTTTACTCCTCATTTTTAAACACATATCACATCTTTTACTTTAATGGTGAGTTAATAAATCTATTTAAACTTTGCCATCAAAACCTTTCAAAACCTTCCCATAAATGACACATTTTCGATGAAGCATCGTTGTAGTAAAACACACGTTTTCGTCAAAAAACCTATTCTTCTATAAATATTTAATTAATGTGAATGGAGAAATTAGAGATTTTTGGGGGAGTCCATCTCTTCTCCAAATCGAAGGTAATCATCATTGATCCATGTTTGTGTTTTTTCTCTTACTTTTTGTTTTTATTTTTGTCCGTTCTTTTCTAATTGTGCTTTTTACTCCTAACATCTCGGAAGCATTTTCAATAAAATATTGTAAGTGCTTTTTGAAAAGCTTTATTTACATCGATATATTTATGTTTATGACAATCATTTTTTCTTCAAAACCAAGATAATTACCATTGACATGTGTGTTTTTTCTTCTAATATAGAAAAATGAGTCTAACTTATTTACAAATATAAATATAGCAAAATGTCAATCATCAGTGACAATTTGTTATATTTAAAAATATTCCTAGAAGTTCTACCATTTAAAACAATTACCCAAAAAAAACTTATTATCTTTTTAACAAACATTTTTTCATGGCTCCATAACTAAATTACTCATTCATCAACAATAATAACCTAAGAAAAGTTTGAAAAGTTGAGAACATACTATTACAGGGTTACAACTCTACTTTTGAGAATATGATTACAATTTTAGAAAATAATACCAGTTCTCGAATCGATCATATCGAACCGGAGTTTCGAGCTCGGTCCCGTGTTTCATGGTGGGGCAACTGGATGTTGATCTATCAAGTCAAAAAGTTCATCTCCAATCCCAAACCCAAGCATCCTAGCCATATTAGCTGTTTTCAATCTTGGCTTTGGAATCTCATGTTCCTTCAACCATGAATACACAATAAAAACTTTCTTCATCACAAACAACTCCAAAGCCTCAGGATTGAACACAATTCCCATTCTCATACTTATCTGCAATAGAAAAGATCCCAAAAACTCAGTCTCTCACTCCTTAACATCAACATTTTCATAGCCTTTCATCACTAGCATCACCTGGTGAGGGATGAGCATGGCTGCGTATCGAGCGAGCTCTCCCGCTCTCCAGTCCAACAGAACAGGTAGCCATGGATAGACTGAATCAAGCCTCACAAACCACAGCCTTATGTCAGGGTATTCGGATAATTCACGTCGATCGTAAGGATCTTCTCGGGTATAATTAATAGTAAAACCAATTGTACTTTCAAGGAATTGTTTTGGCTCAGCTGTAACAATACTAGGAAAGAGAACTCATCAGGGATCACAGAACTAATTTCAAAACGCTGATATAAACATATCAACCAACCCAAAAACTTACTAGCTAAAGGTGAAATTATTCCGGTTGTTTTCTGAAACGATGATAAGTCTAGACGACGAATTGCATCGTTATCTATAACCACGTCGAATCGACCTTCAGTGGGTGGCATTGGAGGTGCAACTTTAGGAGAATCTGTTCTTAACAATCAGTTAAAACTCATCAAAATTTCAAGAACTCCCTAGATATATATATATATAACCACCACAATTGTTCTTCCTTTTCTCTTGTTTCCATACCATTTCAAGGGAAAGTTAAGTAAAATCTTCCCTAACAGTTTATACTATCATTTTCTCCAAAGGACAGCAATGAATTTGAATATCATGATTCATCATCAAGAAGATGGCAGCTGAGCAACAAAGAACAGGGAAATTCTCTTTGAATGACTAATTAAAGCCCTATTCAAACAATCGAACTAGGCAATTTCATTCAATGGTGATAGATTGAAAATAAAATTTCCCCTCCCTTTCCCTTTTCCTCAATCCTCACAATTCTTATTTGAACTAACTCTGGAATGAACAAATCGAAATGGGTACAGAACAAATCTAGAAACTGAAGTAAGGGATAGTTTGAGGAGTTACCATCATCATCATCTTGCAAAGAGAGGTCGAAATTTCCGGAAGGATTGAAGGCAACGGAGGCGGATACTTGTCGTCGATGGCGAGAAGAGGTGGAAATAGGGAAAGAAGGCGAAGAATCTGAAATGGGTCTGCAAAAACTCCATGAAATGGGTGAGCGAGATGGGTGATTGAAGGAAGGAGGAAGTGGAAGTGAAGGTTTAATGGCGGAAGTGGACATGGAAACGATACCAAATGGTGGGAGGCGGAGGCGTTGTCTGGTTTATCTTCTTGCACCATCTTGTCTTACTTATCCAATTTAGTTCCAAGTTTTACTTCCTTTATTTTTTCAAAATTAGAGATAATTATATACAAGCCCTAGATAAGAGTCCAAAATGGATTTTATTCCCATCTTTAAAATTTAACAACTATTTGGTATTTAATTTTTTTTTTTTTTGAAAATTAAGCTTATAAACACTACTTCTAACTTTAAATTTTCTTTCTTTGTTATCTATTTTTCTTATTAATGGTTTACAAAACTAAGCTGAATTTTGAAAACTAATAAAATAGCTTTTAAAAATTTGTTTAGTTTTTGGAATTTAGTTAAGAATTCAACCATTGTACTCAACAAAGAAGCTATTGTAAGAAATTTGAAGAAAATAGACTTAATTTTAAAAAATCAAAAGCCAAAAATGAAATCATTGCCAAACAGGGCCTATTTTTTTTTTTTTCTCTTTGTTTACTTCATCATTACGAAAATACTCTTAATTTTGTTTGTAGTGGATGATTTTGGGCCTTTGACCCATAGCAAAAAGAAGAGAGAGAGAGAAAGTGGTAAGTTGTTCTACGTTGGAAGATTTTGATATGACTTTTATATACCAAGACTTACAAGGGAGCTTCCAAATTGTGGTTGGGGTAGAGTAGAAACTTTTCCCATATGGGTGAAAAAAATAACTTTTTATTACCTTTCTCTTTATCTTTTTAACCATTTTATTACCATTTTAAAATTAATTTATGAAATTAATTAGTAAATTTGAATTAATTATTGAATTAATCTTAGATGTAAAATGGTTTCCTTTCCTTCTTCACAAGCTTTCAAAAATTTTGGTTTTGGGAGGATACATTCATCTTCTTTCTGTCTTGATATATGTTTTTTGAGCATTTTTTTTCTGATTTCAATCCATTATCTGACGAGTGAATGTCTGACATCGAAAGTTGTGTTAATCTTAGAGAGCAACCGACTTCTGACATTTTAACATCAAGATTATACGGATTTTACTTTCAAGACATGACACAACAATAGAAATCCAGAATTGATCTGTTCTACACTCCGTTTTATAATTTAAAAGTAAGATTTCGGAAGGTCCCTTTTCTGGAAATGACGAGAGAACCTTCATGATAGAGGGTACTACAGAACAGAAGCTTAAGCTCCACTCCACTCTAATCAAAATTGTCAGGAGATTTTTCCAACCATCTTGGGCTCTTCTCAATAATTTCATCTATGAAGGAGAGCTTCGTAAGCATTACAAATGAATAATGAGAGTTCCATTTATTGATTGTACTTTTGTTGATTCAAATGGTTGATTTGATTTGATTCGATTTTTTTATGAATTTAAAAGGCAACATGCGACTGAATTACTTTATTATTAGTCTACTTCGAATTTTTATTTCTTAGTCTCTAGCATATAACTATAACATAAATGGAATGTTTGGACACTATAGGAAAAAAGACCTACGATAGTTTTGAAAAAAACGCTATGATAGATCTTTTATAATGTTTTATGCAAAGTCATGACAACCCACAATATAAAAAGTTTGGGGTTTTTTACGGTGTTTTTAAAACACTAAAGAAAAGTTTGACTTTTTATAGCATTTTATTACATGCTATAAAAAGCATTCCTTCTATAGTAGTTAAATGATATGAAATGTGTAACTCTTTTTATAGCGTTTTGTAAATGCTATAAATACAATATTTGAAATAGCACATTTAATCTTTGTAAAATGTAAGATAGCATTTTAAAAAAGCTATAGAAGTATTTTTATAACAAGAATATGTGGTTGTCATATGTCTATTATAATATTTATTTATTGCTATAATTATTTATTTAAGGAAAGCTATAATAAACCTACAAATTTTTATAGCATTTTGTGTTAATAGCATTTATAAACTTTTTTTATAACTTTAATGAATGTTATTATTACATCTTTTATAGCTTCTCAAATACGTTCATAATGCCATTGTTGTGTTTCATGCTAAAAATTAGAAGTGATATAATCCACAAAATAAATATAATCAAAATGTATATATATCTAAATAAGCATTCATACAAGATTCATATGGTCTAATAAAAGAGACATGTAGTAATGAGTATTAGACTTGGAGATGAAACAAAATACAAACTTTATAAATTACAAAATATGTCTATATCAAAAATCTAAATAACTCCAACTTAATTGTGTTTGTGGTCAAGACATTGCCTACATTGGTAATCCATCAACCTACAAAAAAAAGAAAAATATCAAGTAGAAAAAAAAAACTCAACTAAAATTATTGAAATAAAAAGATAAAGAAATAAAATAATCGATAGATCGATCTACGTACTAATTAAAATTTTATCACAAGGCCATGTAACTATACTACTGATCGTTAATTAGTAAGAAACTAGGCATGGGGTAGTTTAAATTCTTCCCTTCTCTGCAAGTTCATAATAAGAACTCATTTTTATAACTTTTAAATGTTGAAAATATGAAAGGCTTGAGATACCAAAACGGTAAAATCAAAGGCAACTATAAATATTATGGAGCTATCTAAAGGAAGTTTGTCTATTTTGGCTAGGTACAAACAACATTAAAATAAAATATCCAAACTAGCCAACATTAAATCCATGAACCTTTTAACATAATAATACTATCAAATGGTAATATTTTCATATGCTAGAGAGTAACAATAGACAATTTTCTTTCAAAAACAAAAGGGAAACATGTAGCACTTCAACACCATGGACCGTCCAACTAGAAACTGAAGACACATTACACACCAATCTTGTACAAAGAACTTCCAAACACATAAAAAATAGCATATGGAAAAAAAACATCAAATCTCCAAATGAGGAAAAAAAACACTCACCAAGACTGAAAAATAGCAACACTATAGAGTGACTAGCTAAATATTGAAGACATATTACATGCCAATCTTGCTCAAAAAACATAGGAATACATAGATTGTTGGAGCTAGCATTCAATTAGTGGAAGCAATTATGATCTTAAACACTCTAATTTGATCAATTTTAGCATAGAAACATGCAAGTCCATAAACTAAAAATAGGGTTTTGAAGATATACCTTTGAAGAACTCTTCAATTTTCAAATCTAGCTTGAATCTTCACTCCAAATACTCCACCACTTGATCTTCCCTACCATCCTCTAGGACCTTAGATTGGATTGTGGGATGCAAAATGAGTTTGAATTCAAGGGAATTTTTATGGAGGAAAAGTGGTTTTTTTTGTTCAAGTGATGAAAAACTTCTTCGACCAAAAACCAGAAAATTCCAATTGCATGGCTTGAAATCTCAGTTGAATTTGACTCAGTTTTATTCAAGTCTCTCATACAATCTGATTGTATAATAGATTGACACCAAGTAGCTCAACCTATAGTGGGAATTTGAGTGTTTAAAGTGGGATAAACCCACAAAAATTGAAAATTTGATTTAAAATCAATTTTATTCAAATTTCATTTAAAAATCAATTTTTCATATTGTAATTTAGATTTCCAAAACTTAAATTAAAAAAAAATTGATTTTATTATTTCAATTTTCATAAAATTCAAAATTTCATTTTTAAGTAAAATTAATTCAAACAATTAATTTTAAATAAAATTTATTTAATTAATTAAAATAATTCAATATCTAATATTAAGATATTAAAACACCAGATCCATAACTATGAATTTCTATTCATGTATTTAATATTTAAATCAAATGTAAACATTACCTAATTCTCCAATTTCATTTAGTTCGATAATTAAACGTGTAATTATATCATATATAGTTACTGATTCCCTAAATTTGAATTTGAACACTTCAAATTTACTCATCACAATATTCTAAGGTTTAATCCATTTGTGAGCTAGTAAGGGGACCTAATGGACCTATAAATCATGGGCTCCAACGATCCTAGATTAACCGGCTAAACTCTTTAACCTAATTAACCAACGTTCGTTAACTACCAGGTCACTCCACTAAAGCCTAGTAGTTGCATTCCCCTTATTGTAGATATATTTTTGTCTACTCGATATAACAATAATCAATAAGTCGACCATTCACAAGTTATTTGTAATAACAGCTGGGTTAAAAGTTGTTTTACCCCCAAGATTACATCTTGTTCCTTAAGTCTCATTGATCCTCTAATGAACAATTAGTTTGTGATCCAATCACTAAACCGAGCCCCTCTCGAACCAATAAAAGGGTAGAGCCTCTTGTTCAAGACCCGGAGTTAGCACTTAAGGGAACGACCTCTCTATTATCCCTAAAAAGGGTAGGAGTGAATTTCGTCTTGCACCCTATGTCCTCAGCTACTACTCGATCTTACCCCTAAAAATGGGAGGCTTATAGAGCCGACACTGTTAAGTCAACCCTCACTCATGCAAATCTAAGTATAATCTCAAATAAACAGGAGTTCATAGTTAGCTCAAAATTAAGATCAAGTTACCTAGGTCATCACTTTAAAATAGTCAGTCTTAAACAGTAAACAACGTTATAAAGTAAGAGTGACTTATTTCTTGGTCTAGTTTTATACAAACTCTTTCCATAGGACACCCTCACTCACATGTCTCCACATGAACGAATCAGTATCATATTGTTTGTACTAAATACAAAGTGGGCCATCCGATAGTGTCCCCATAATAAGGTACCCACCATTATCCGTATACTATAGACTATTTTGGCTATCTACTCGAACTTGATCCACTCTTATGTCTCCACATAAAGTCGAAGTACTCATGTAATAGTCATGGATCTTAGTTTATTAGATTTAGGTTTTTTCTAAAATGAAATGAGCAAATCATATATTTAATAATAACTTTATTGAATAACAGGATAAGTTTATTGTTTACAAACCATGAGTTTTGGGACATAAAACTCAACATAAAAGATAGCAGACAAGGAAGCATCGTTGTAAAGAGATGTAGAATATCAAAGCTTGCTATTCCAAAACTTTATTAGTAGTTATAAATTACATTTATCTTCCAAATTTTACCAAAGCTTGCTAGAAATATAGAAAATAAGTCAAAGTTGTAAAGAGAAAATTATAATGAATCAATACCACAAGATCAAACAGAACGATCCAAAACCAAAACTAGTGACTACCAATCAAGATTCCACTTCCCATTCTCTTATAGCCAAACAAGTTAAGCACCAGTCATGGAGATTAAAAAAAACAAAGAAAGAAAATCAACTAAAAAAAATATTCCATGGGTTAGGAACAAACCTAAGAAACACGTCGAATTAGAACAATGTTGTTGGAAGAGTATCCGAATATGTTCGAATCAATCAGAACCTACAAAGAAAGGTGTTTTCAAGATTATAGCCTAAGCTACAACACTTAGAAGTTTCCAAGAGAAATTTATAGCACTTTTGCCTACTGGATCTTACTCAAATGAGCTCAAATCCTTGCTGGAATGTGTCAAATATGCTTAATCTTGCAATAGTTAACAAAGTTAGGGATTGAGTAATGTAAATTTGAGGCTGCTAAATAGGGATGAGTCACTGCCAAACCTCACTTAAGAAGAAGATAGGGGTGTTTAACAACATTCTATATTGGATGATGAAAGTTGGCCATTGTCAACCTCAATTAAGTTTGCACCCAGACTTTAAAATTCTTTGTTCTAAAGAATCAACTTATCACCATTACAACACTTCATGAGATAGTAAGAAATGGCATATCAATTGTCATAAATGTCTGCAACTTGAAATTAATTTAGCTACAAATGTTAGATGAACATAAACCTTGAAGAAAATTGAACACGAGGATTTCCATGAGCAGTGAAATGATCTTTCCAAATTTCAATTATATGTAAACTTTACAATTACAATCACAAACAGAAACATGCGGTTATGCATAAAATAGAAATTACAACATTCTTTACTATAGATCAAGGGAAGAATCAACAAACTTTTGCAGACTTATCTTCAAGTTCCTTGATCACGAACGCTCGATCACAGCAACACAGCAACACACGAACGTTTGTCCAACACGATTGCTACACTGCACGAACACCACACACTCGAACTAAGCAATCGCCAAGGTCACGAACACCCTAAACACCACGAATGGTCTCCACAGAACCTCGATAGTGTCGAGTTGAGTATGACACCACTAAGAAGGTTACCTTGGTATTCTCAGTGTGAAGATCCAAAGGGTGGACTCTGTGTGGACTTGGTTTGAGGCAGAAAATCGGAGGTACCACAATCATGTAAACAATTGAGCAAGTAGGAGATGGAACAACCTATCGTATAGGTCGATGCCCAATCGTTTAGGAAAAGCTATGCGATCATCTAGAAAAACTATACGATCGTTTAGCTCATCGTTTAGCTGAGTGTCTATCGTGTAAGAACACTCCACGATTGTTTAGCTAACTCCAAGTTGTCGCTTAGTAAATCTAAATTACTTGACAACTATCCATGAGAATTTTCCAAGAATGGAATTTTCAAATTAACATTTTTTTCTTTCTTACTAAAATTAGGAAAATATTTTTCTTTTTATCTCACGGTTACCATGAAACCTATTGGGATTGGTGTCATAGTTCTCCCAGAGTCTCGTTATTTGTAATGATACATATTGTTTATGAATAAAATAATTGTTATTTCATTCTGGCATTTATTCATATCCAATAACTGTTATTTCACATTAGGCATCGACCTATACGATAGGTTCTTCAATCTCTCACTTACTCAATCGCTTAAACGATTGTGGTTTCCTTTGTTTTTCTGCCTCAAACCAAGTCCACACAGAGCCCACCCTTTGGATTCTCACACTGAGAATATCAAGGTAGCCTTCTTGGTAGTGTCATACTCAACTCGACACTGGCGAGGTTCTGTGGAGGCCGTTCGTGGTGTTCATGACCTTGGCGATCACTTAGTTTGAGTGTGCGGTGTTCGTGCAGTGTAGTGGTCGTGTTAGACGAACGTTCGTGTGTTGCTGTGTAGCTGTGATCGAGCGTTCGTGATCAAGGAGCTTGAAGATGAATTGACAAAAGTGTGTTGATTCTTGTCCTTGATTTTTTGTATAGCATGCTGAAATTTATGTATTTTAGCATAACCGTATATTTATGTTTGTGATTGTGATTGTAAAGTTCATATGCGATTGTAATTTGGAAGGATCCTTCCGCTGCTCATAGAAATCCTCGTTTTTTATTTCCATCAATTGGTATCAGAGACAGGTTACGATCCTGTGACCTGTGAGTTATGGGCCCATTGAATCGCTACATGGATTTGACTGAAGCTCAAAACGTCATTTCGAATGATGGGGTCGAAGATCCCTTGTCTTTTAAGAAAGCAATAGAGGATGTTGACGAGGATGAATGGGTTAAGGCCATGAACCAGGAAATGGAGTCTATGTACTTCAATAACATCTGGGAGCTTGTTGATTCGCCTGAGGGGGTAAGATCTATTGGGTGTAAGTGGATCTATAAGCGAAAGAGAGGTGTAGATGGAAAGGTGTAAACCTTTAAGGCTAGACTCGTAGTAAAGGGTTAAGATCTATTGGATGTAAGTGGATCTATAAGCGAAAGAAAGGTGTACGTTTAAGGTTAGACTCGTGGAAAAGGGTTATACCCATGTTGAGGGAGTTGACTATGAGAAAACTTTCTCACATGTTGTCATGCTCAAGTCTATTCGGATACTCCTATCCATAGCCACATTTTATGATTATGAAATATGGCAAATGGACGTCAAGACTGCCTTTCTTAATGGTAATCTTGAGGAGACCATCTATATGACTCAACTAGAGGGTTCATTGTTTCAGATCAAGAGCAAAAAGTTTGTAAGCTTAATAGGTCCATTTATGGGCTGAAACAAACATCTAGATCATGGAACATTAGATTTGACACTGCGGTTAAGTCGTTTGGCTTTGATTAGAACATTGATGAGCCTTGTGTCTACAAGATAATCATCAACAACTCAGTAGCTTTCCTGGTACTGTATGTGGATGATATCCTTCTTATTGGGAATGATGTAGGATATGTGACTGATATTAAGAAATGGCTAGCTGCCTAATTCCAAATGAAAGATTTGTGTGAAACCCAGATTTCCATTATTCCTATTTAAGCAGGAGTTAAAAGGAACTAACTAAGTGAAAGTTAAATCCTATGTTGAAGTGAAGGAAATTTATAAGTGTTGAGTAGATTTTCCTTGAGTAGCTTTGAGTTAAGCTTTAATTGATGAAAATTGACTAAGTGTTGGACTAGGCATTGCTATGTGTTGGCCATAAGATCTTGGAGAGATTACTTGGGTAAAGGGAGAAGTTGAAGTAGGGGTGATGCATGCACTGCTCTTAGAGGTTAGACCAATGCATAGGCATGATGGATGAGTTGCATACGTTGGACGCGGTGGAATACGTTCATACGACTGAAGGAAGACAGCCAAGGGTGATACGTTGGTATGGTGCGAGGGCATGCGAGGACACGAGGATGTGCGCTGACGCGAGGGTCGCATTGGCCCCGATGGACGCATTGGACTAGCCGACCGTCCTATGCGTCGATGCGTCCAAGCATCCCATGTGTCAATGCCTTGCGGCCGAGCGACCCATGCGTCGATGCCTTGCGATCAAGCGACCTATGCGTCGATGACGAGCGAGCTATATGTTGATGCTAAGCAATCGTCCTATACATCGAGGCCGTGTGACCTTGCTATGCATTGAAGGTTGACGATGGCTTGTGCGATGGATACGTTGGACATAGGCCATGCGATGAGCTAGGTTAGACGCATGGTGGTTGGCTTTTGCGGTTGTTAAGGCTTACGATGACTGAGTAAGTTGGGTTGCTATGATGCTGAATTAAAAACCAAGGGGAAATAAGGGTTGCTATGTGTTGATAACCTACTATGCGTTGATGATTACACTGTGCGTTGATACCTGAGGCTAGCAGTATGCATTAGGAAGGATTGCTGGTCATCACCCTAGTGAACGCATATTGAGTAGGATGGACGCATATGAGGGATGAGCTCATATGGGGGACGTCATCAGACATGTGGCTTGCTAGGAAGAAGTCTTAAGCCTTAAGGATTTGAGGTGGGTACACGAGGAGACATGCAAAATTAAGCCCCATGTGTTGGCTATGTAGGAGAAGGACATCCAAAGTTGCGTTGATCAAAAGTTGCGTTGATGGTGTAAGGAAGAGACACTTGGACATGCGGCCAAGTAGGAGGTGTCGACCTTAGAGCAATCTTGGATGCCTATAAATAGGGCCAAGGACTTCAGATGAGAACTCAATTCTCTTCAAAGAACATAAAGAAGAGTGTATTGGGAGGAGGCTATGCGTTGATGGTAAGACCATGTGTTGGTCAAGAGATTCCAAGAGGGGAGATGCTATCGGATAGAAAGGTCAGAAAGTAGCATCAACTTGGGAAGAAGAGTTCTCCCAGAATACTCGTGCATTTGATGTGATTCTAAAGCCATATGAAATCTAAAAGAGTCTAGTTTTCATGGTGGGGCTGCCGGAGAAGAAGCTCCAAGGAATCGGGCTGGAGAAGGAGGACAAGACCGAGGGGTCGAGCTGTCGGATAAGCTAGTCTTGATGTTTTGATGTTTTTGGCCAAACCACGAAGAGCTATGAGCTAAGATTTTGAGGTGAGCTTCCTGAGACATTTTAGAGCATATTTGTAGAAGGAAGTAACTCGAGATAAAGCATAGAACTATGAGTAATCTGAGCTTTAATATGAATCTGAACTTTAGGGTTTAAAAGAGGAGCCCGGGAAGATCAAGGAACTTCTAGAGAGAAAAGTTCCTAAATGACTAAGGTGAGTGGTACTTTCCTTTAAGTCTTAAAGCATATCTTTTAGAGTAAATTGTATATGCTTAGGTTATGAATGAGTATCTAGCATGAGAATGAGATTATGTGATCGGGATGGTCAGGGGGTCAATAGACCTAGTTCCTGAGCCCGTAAGCAAAACCTCACGGGATGGTCAAGGGACACGAGAAGACTAGTACCTGAGCCTGTGAGATAGAGAATCCTTGAAATGGGATAGTCAAGGGGTCTAAGGACCTAGAACCTGAGCCCAAAATGAATTCTTATAGGATGGTCAGGGGACTGAGGAGTCAAGTGCCTGAACCTGTGGGATAGAGAATCCTTGAAATGGGTTGGTCAGAGGGCCGATGGGCCTAGTTTCTGAGCCCATGATAGGAAGAGCTATGTGCACATAGGCTGATGTTGTGGTTATGATATTGTATGTTAAACATCTACCATGTGTGTAGGTAGACGGCATATTCATTCTAGTTAGTTATCAGTTTAGCTATCTACCGTGCACGTAGATAGAAGTTGAGGCCAGACTCGTTTAAGGCTGAGGTTTGATTGTAACCTCGTATTTGTGATATGCTTGTTATTTATGAGTTGAAATAGACTCTAGAAGTTGCTTATCACTCACTAAGCTTTGTGAAGCTCATTCTATTATTTCATGTTTTTCTTCCCAGGTAGCGAAAGGCGAGGGGTTCCAGGATGCTGCTAAGGTCAAGGTCTGCCACGTGCCATAGTTACACTTCTGGAGGATTTTACAGTTGTTGTTGTAGACTTTATTATTAAGTCTTGGAGTTGTATAAACGTTACATTGTTGTAATTAAATGGACCTACTTAATCAGTTATTGTTTGCCTCCTCGACTTAATCAGTTGATTGTTGAATTTGTTCATTGGTATCAGAGTTATTTCCGCAAGAGTTATTAGGCAGTAAGTGTCAACAAAAGGGTTGATAACTGCTGCAGTCACGCCCTTTCTCAGACTTAGAAGGTAGTCTGGGATGGGGTGTGACAATTTGGGTGAGGCATAGTATGTTATAGGGTTCCAAATCATTTAGGAACGTAAGAACAAACGGCTAGCCTTGTCTCAGGCATCGTACATCGATCAAATGTTGATCAGGTACAAAATGCAGGATTCCAAGAGGGGTTTGTTACCCTTCAGGCATGGAATCGTTTTGTCTAAGGATCAATGTCCAAAGATACCTCAAGAGGTTGAGAAGATGAGACAGATTCTCTATGCTTCAGCTGTAGGAAGCTTAATGTATGCAATGTTGTGTACCAGACCTGACATTTGCTATGCAATATAGATTGTCAGTTGGTATCAGTCCAATCTAGGATTTGATCACTGGACGACGGTCAAGACGATCCTCAGGTATCTTCTGAGAACGAAGGACTACATGCTCGTGTATGGAGATAAGGATCTGATCCTTACAAGATACACGAACTCTGACTTTCAAATCGATTGAGATTCTCGCAAATCGACATCGGGTTCAATGTTCACTCTGAATGGAGGGGCTGTAGTGTGGTGAAGTATCAAGTAAGGATGTATCGCAGACTCCACTATGGAAGCCAAATACGTAGCCGCTTGTGAAGCAGCTAAGAAGACTGTTTAGCTGAGAAAATTTCTTTCAGATTTGGAAGTTGTTCTTGTTGGGGTTGATACCCTAAAGTCTCGTGACCTATAGTTTGTAAACAGTTTGTACGAACACTTGTGATGTATAATATATGATATTTTATGATATTTTACTTCACTTCTTGATTTTGCTTAGTTGAATGTTTTATTTGCTTTACCACAAACCAATAAACTAAAATCCTTGGTTATCTTGATGTAACTTAAGCATGTATGTGGTGACATATAGGTGGATCATGTCTTAAGGGATAACCAAAATGGTCTGTAGTATATGAATATAGGAGGGAAACCTTATCCTGGTAACGCTACGGATGTGGCCTGCTTGGTGGAATAGTTACAAGTGTTGTAACTTGTCACAGATGGTCTTATCCTGATCATTCGTGTAGGGGACATGCGAGCGAGGGCGTCCTGTACAAAGAGTTTGTATAAGACCTGACCACGAAGTGTTAATGTCTCGTTATATAACACCGTTCATGAGAGAGACTTCACTTCACTAGGATGACCATAGGTAACATGACCTCAATCCTGAGTGAGTTGGGAACTCCAGCCATTGAGGGCGGTCCTTTGATTTGCATGGGTGCGAGTGTCCAGTTCGCCGACTCAAACCTACCATTTTGGGGATTCGTCTGATTTGGGAGCTAGGAACTCAGCTACACAAGATGGAATTCACTCCTTCCTCGAAGCAAGGACAAGTAGATAGATAGCTTTCTTTAGGGCTGATTTCAGGGCTTGAACGATGTGGCACCACACACCTTCTCTTGGCCCGAGAGGTGTTCACACATAGTTGAACTATGTTGTATTGTTCATTAGAGGAATCAGTGGTACTTAAAGAGTGAGATGTAACTACAGGGGCAAAACGGTAAATTGGCCCAACTCTACTTACGAGCATCTATGAAGGGTCATTGTACTCATGGTTGGTTATATCCCATGGACACAAAAATATATATGTGGTACGAAGAGTTCAACTATTGGTCTTTAGTGGAATGCCTGGCAGTTAACAGATGGTGGATCTCGTGGCTAAAGAGTTTAGTCAGCTATTCAAGTACCGTTGGAGCTTTAAGCCATAGGTCCATAAGGTCCCCTTGGTAGTTTGGATAAAGTTGAGAATCAGTTTTTGGGTCAGTTTGAAATGTTCAAATTGACAAGAGGGAGTTCGATTATATATGATATATTGACTAAATGTATGATACATTATTTTGGAGGAAATTGGATATAAATATGATTTATATCAAGTAGAGGAGAAATCACTATAGTTGTTATATGATATTAAACTATAGATTAAGAATATAATATGATTATATTCATTATTTAATTAACTGGGTGGTTATGTGATAATTGGCCAAGTATTTCTCCGGATTTATGCGAAAGTGGGAAGTTCGAATTCAGTTCTTATAATTGAAGAATAAAATGAAAATTATTTTCATTTTGCAAAAGTTAAACGGGAGACACAGAAAAATTAGCTCATGGTGTGAAAGTATACGATCGCTTAGTGTTGAGAGCCTATACGATAGTGCCCGTCTTCCTAAACGATCGCACACCCATGTACTAAATGATCGCTCGTGATTTCTAAACGATCACTGACGTTTACTATATGATCGCTTAACGCGCCGAGTAGAACTAAACGATCGCTTACTATTTGATAGAAGACCACATGATCGTGTACCCCGACCTAAATGACAAGCACCCGACTATACGATAGTCTTCTACTATCTCCTACTTGCTTGTTCGTACTACACGATCACTTTTCCTCCTTCCCTATACCATTTCCATCAAAGTTCACCCTTTGGATTCTCATTCCGAGAATACCGAGGGCTTCGAGTGGTGGTGTCGTCCCTGGTTGCACTACTGATCGTGTAGACGGCCGTTGTGCTACTAGGTGACTGTTTGCTAGACGATAAGGAGCGCGAGGAGTTCGCTTCCGCTGGATCGAGTTCGATTGAAGAAATTCTTCAACTAGTACGTTTACTCGATCTTTTGTATTTTATTTGTTAAAGCATATCAGTATTTATTGTTACAATGCATATCTTTTGTTGGAATGTATATGTGGTAATTCTGTCCCAATGAAATCGGAAAGATCCGCTTCCACTCATGGATACTCTAGTTTAAGAGTTCCTTCAATTGGTATCAGAGTCAGGTTTCTGATATTCCAATTTCATTGCTGCAACGAATTACATATACATTCACGGTAGGTGTTGCATGTCTATCTTTGTTTTAATTGTTAAATCGTTTATGGAATGTGTGGATTAATGGAGTTTTCTGGGATGAAACCTCGATTTGATTAATTCTTTAACATTTTCGGTTAATTGTAAAGGCCCCTACGTTTTTGCGCATAATTAATTGTTATCGAGTATGTAATTCGAAGTTAGTTTGAGTCTTGAGTCGTTCGTGAAGAAGTTCGGAGCAAGGGTTGTTGTTTTTCGAGGAAGAAGACGATCAAGAGTTAGTCAGATCGTGTACATGATGGGGTAGGTGATCGCTGAGTATCGAATGCTCGGGCATCGTTTAACGCGCGTGCGTACTAGACGATCGTTTAGCTCAACAAGCTTTATTACTTAGTACCTGACTAAACGATCGTGAATAAATCGCATGGTAAATTGTTTACCTTTTTGCGTGTTAAGCAATTGCCTAGACGATCAGGCTTCGCAGCCTCGTTGTCGTCTAAGTGATCATTTAGCACTTTCGTGCTATCGTCTAGTGTATGCTAATCGATCGTTTACCTGTGGCGTTTACCAAACGATGGAGCTTCACTTGGCGGTTCAAGACCCGATTCGCCTGTGAACCGGTTTACTCAATGAAAAATGTAATAGATAGAATTATTTCATTCCAGTTTTGTAAAGGTTCATCCCAGTCCATTAAGCTTTGGTTTATACATGAGATGTATGTTTATTTATATGTCATATGGTATGTACATATAGTAAATCTCACCTTAGGTTATGTATTAGTCAAGCATCATCTCTTTATTATAGATGTTATAATTTAGAGTAGCATGATTTAAATTACGTAAGAGCATGCTCATGCATCATATAATATAAGAATTATATTTATGCATGCATAAAAAACATTGACATGCATCATCTTTATATTATAATTGTTATAGTATAAGCGTGTATGGAAAGCATGTTTGCTTGGTTATTACTTGTATATAAAAGTTATGTATAGTAATGACCAGACATTGCATGAAACATGACACATAGGTTATTTTATAAGCGTTATAAATACCTCGTTGTGTGGCAATGTTTTAATTGTTTCTTTTTAAAGGTTAAAGAGAAATTAGAACTAAAAGCAATAAGAAAGACATGCATGCTCACTTAAATTTAATTCATGGTTTTAAAATGTTTAAAACTTGAATGACATAGACATAAGTTCACGGTTCTAATATGATTAGTAACCTTTAGGCTTTAATCTTTTAATCAGTTTAATAGGATTAAATTGACTAATAAAAGGTTAAAGTGTAGCAAATCTATCTATAAGGAAGCTTTTGTCTAAGGCGGGTTCTGGCTAGGCTTGGGTATTTAAGTTGACGGAAACGTAATACCCCTACCTGGGAACCTACCTGGAAAGGTGAATTAGATAGATTTGATGCATGCATGCAAGTTAAGGACAATCCATTAAAGTGTTTAAATGTGACTACTTGAACTTATTTATTTCATAGACAAAAGTTGTTTATGAGCGAACTTAAAAAGATGAATTAGACTAAAATCAGTAGCCGAATTGTCTAGGTTAATGAAGCCCTAGGTAGAACATTCAGTGGGAGGTACTTGGGGCATATGATGCTTAATTTAAACCTTTCACGTTTCTTCTATATAGTCCACATCGTGGGATCTACCCTCGGCCTCATGGCACCCTGGGAGTGTCGCCCTAAAGGATGGTGTTTGGGTAGGTCAATATCAAGGTGGATGGAGAGAGTGTTCATAGTAAGAGGGAGCGGGAAGTGCGACAACATATCCCATGGTCTCCCTCGTTGGATTGAATAAAGTTTCTACGCATCGCCTCAAGGCACCCTGGGAGTGTCCCCCTATAGGATGACAATTTTGCGCGTTTCTTTATTTGATCTCCTGTAAGAGGATAAGGTTACTTAATCTCTTGTCCTAATTTGCTTCTTCCCTACGGTGGGCTCATTAGGGCGGGACTCTAGCACTAAAAGGGAAGGGTCACACTTACGTGGAATTGTTAAGGGTTAACAGTTCTAGACCAAATAAATGGTGGCTGTTAGGTTCAGTTCCAATAGTTGGTTTTGCCTAATGGTTGAGAATGTCTCATCCCAGTGAAGGGGCATCTGATCACCCCACCGGTGACGTTTGTCCTGCTTCGCTGGGTTATCATTGCAAAATAGAAGTCTTTCACTTAGGGTACTTGGAAACTGTTTTGCAAGATTAATGGGTTAAAATGTGGTTTAGCAAAATCTTATAAAGGTTTGTTTGTTTTTTAGCAACAAGTTTTTAAAATGGCTATAACCATTTTAGCATTACTTAGCGCTAAGAAACTTACTGGTGACAATTTTTCAACATGGAAACACTTGATCACGACTATTCTAATCATCGAGGATCTCATGTTTGCCCTTATGGAGGCTTTTCCTCCTATTCCAGCTCCTAATGCCACTCGAAATATTTGGAAGGCATACGAGGGATAGACACGGGCAAATGAGAAGGCACGGGCCTATATCTTGCCAAGTCTTAGTGACGTCTTGGCCAAGAAGCATGAGCCCATGGTCTCAGCGCGTGAGATCATGGGGTCCCTGTGGGGGATGTTTGGACAACCGTCTGAATAGCTCAAGCACGAGGCTCTTAAGTATATATTCAACTCTAAAATGGAGGAATGCATCTCTTTTCATGAACATGTGCTTAACATGATGGTCCACTTCAATGTGGTGGAGTTGAATGGGTCTACTATCGATGAGGGCAGTCAGGTTAGCATAATCTTGCATTCTTTGTTGGAGAGCTTCCTACACTTTGTTAGCAATGTGATTCTTAACAAAGTGAAATACACCCTTACAGCTCTCCTCAACGAGTTGCAGACATACCAATCTTTACTGAAAAGCAAGGAGAAAAGAGGGCTGAGGCAAATGTTGCTTCATCTTCAAGGATATTCCATCGAGGTTCGACCTCAGGAATGAATTCTGCACCTTCTACTTCTCACTCTGCAAAAGGGTCTACAAAGGGAAAGAAGAAGAAGGGTGGTAAGGGGAAAGGAAAGGCGCCTGCTAACCCGCCACCTGTCGCCCTAAGAAAGCGTCCACTGCTGGTTGAAAAGAGAAAATGTTTCCACTACAACTAGGATGGACACTCGAAGAGAAACTGTCCTTGCTAGTTGAAGGAAAGGAAGGTCGCTAAGGCTAAGGCCAAGACAGATAAAGGTAAATATGATTTACTTGTACTTGAAACATGTTTGGTGGAGAATGATGATTCTACCTGGATAATTGATCCGGACGCCACTAATTATGTTTGCTCTTCTTTTCAGGGGATTAGATCCTGGCGACAGTTGAAGGTTGGTGAGATGACGATGCGAGTAGGCACCGGGCACGTCATCTCAGCTATGGCAATGGGAGGGATCTAGTTATCTTTACAGAATAGGTTTCTAGTTTTAAATGATGTATATGTTGTTCCTGAATTTAAGAGGAACCTTATTTCTGTAAAGTGCCCGTTGCAATGTAAATATACGCTTTCTTTTAATGTGGATAAAGTGTTTATTCATAAAGATGGTGTTAATATTTGTACAGCTTATCTGGAAAGTAATTTGTATGTGCTAAGACCGTTAGCCTTAAGTTCCCTCTATAACACAGAGTTGTTCAAAACTGTCATAACTCAATCTAAATGTCAACGAATTTCTCCAAGAGAAAATGCCCACCTTTGGCACCTTTTATTAGGGCACATCAATCTCAATAGGATTGAGAAATTGGTGAAGAATGGACTTCTAAGTGAGTTAGAAGAAAATTCTATACCGGTGTGCGAATCTTGCCTTAAGGGTAAGATGACTAAAAGACCTTTTACTAGAAAAAGTTATCGAGCCAAAGAGCCTCTTGAGTTAGTACATATGGTCCTATGAATGTGCGAGCCCGAGGTGGCTATGAGTATTTTATCAGTTTTACTTATGATTACTCTAGGTATGAGTATGTTTATCTTATGCAACGGAAGTTTGAATCATTTGAAAAGTTCAAAGAGTTCAAGGCTGAAGTTGAAAACGCATTGGATAAACAGATTAAAATACTTCGATCGGATCGAAGTGGAGAGTTTTTGGACTCAGCATTCCAGGACTATTTGATAGAACATGGAATCGTTTTCCATCTCTCAGTGCATGGGTACACCTCAGTAGAATAGCGTAGAGGAGAGGAGAAATAGAACCTTGTTGGACATGGTTCGTTCGATGATGAGTTACGCTTCCTTATCAGACTCATTTTGGGGTTTCGTAGTGGAGACTGCGATTTACATACTCAACTATGTTCCTTTCAAGAGTGTTGCGAGAACACCTCTAGAGTTGTGGAACGGGCATAAAGCTAGTTTACGTCACTTCCGCATTTGGGATTGCCCTACACATGTTCTTAAGGCAAATCCCAATAAGTTAAAACCACGGTCGAGGTTATGCCTCTTTGTAGGCTACCCCAAAGGTACACGAGGGGGTTATTTTTATGATCCATCAAAAAATAGGGTGTTTATTTCCACGAACGCTACTTTCCTGGAGGAAGATCATATTAGGGAGCACAGTCCACGTAGCAAAGTCGTGTTACGTAAGCTTTCCAATGAAACTACTGAAACTTCAACAGGAGTTGTTGAAGAGCCTGCCGAGCAGAACTAAACGATCGCTGACCATTTGATAGAAGATCGCTTAGCTAAACCTACACGATCATGTAGCCCGACCTAAACTACAAGTACTCGACCAAACGATAGTCTTCTACTATCTCTCATTTACTTGTTCGTTCTACACGATCGCTTTTCCTCCTTTCCTTTACCATTTCCATCAAAGTCCACCCTTTGGATTCTCACTCCGAGAATACCGAGGGCTTCGAGTGGTGATGTCGTCCCCGGTTACTGTTTGTTTGTTTGCTGTTGATTGTGTAGACGACCGTAGTGCTGCTAGGCAACTGTTTGCTGGATGATAAGGAGCGTGAGGAGTTCGCTTTCGTTGGATCAAGTTCGATTGAAGAAAGTCTTCAGCTAGTATGTTTACTCAGTCTTTTGTATTTTATTTGTTAAATCTTTTTGTTAGAATATATGTATGGTAATTCTGTCACAATGAAATCGAAAAGATCCGCTTCCGCTCATAGATACTCTTGTTTAAGAGTTCCTTCAGTTCCAAATATTGATTTGTCTATCACTCTGTATCATGATAATAGCAGGGCTATGGAAAATTCGAAAGAGCCTCGCAGTCATCGTCGGGATAAGCACATAGAGCGGAAATACCAATTGATCAGGGAGATTGTGCATCGCGGTGATGTGATAGTCACGAAGATTGAGTCAGAGCACAACGTTGCTGATCCCTTTACAAAGGCTCTCACGGCTAAAGTGTTTGAGGGTCACCAAGAGAGTCTAGGTCTACGGGACATACAATACCTTGTCTAAGGCAAGTGGGAGATGATACTGGGGTATGCCCTAGATTATTGTATACTGTACATGTTTTATATTGTATTGTACATTAGTCTCCTGGGACATTAGGATAAGTAGGAGATTGTTGGGATTGGTGTCCTAATTCTCTCGGAGTTTCGTTGTTTGTAATGATACACATTATTTATGAATAAATAACTGTTATTTCATTCTGGCATTTACTCACATCCAATAAACAAAGCTCCATGGTTATCTTATGTAAACTTAAGCATGTATATGTGATAGCTTGTAGAAATACAGCTATTGTAGCCTTTTACTTAGAATTATGAGGGCTAACAAGCAGAATATGCGTTGATAAAACTAAGAATTCATGTAAAAAGTGAGCTTGCGTCGATTAGTACTGAAAATTTTTGCTAACCCTATATTATGCGTTATTCTGCATCAAAATATCTATTTTTGTAGCTATCGCAGGAATCTGTTGCATGCGTTGATCCCAGACCATCGCAAAGTTGATCGCATGTGTTGATCTTCATGAAGACCAGTTCGTCGCATGAAATACCGCAGCTATAGAGTGATAACCGTGATAGAAGGTCGATCACAAAGTGAGTGGAATGTGTTGGTACTTCAAGAGAAACAAGCATGAACGCATACCTTTGGAGTATCAAAGAAATAAGATGATGTTGATATTTCACCTACCGCGTCAGAAGTGGCAGTGATTTTGAGCGAGATCACCAATGTTATCAGTGTTTGAGCTCTATAAATAGAGCCTTAGAGCCCAAATTCAAGGTATTCGAGCTTTTGCCTTAAGGCGGATCCTTGTGATCACAGATGACAGCATGAGCAGACACTCTTTGAGGATTCTCCACCTCCACAGCCCCTTCCGAGTAATGACTAGAGTTTCGTCGGAGATAGAGCTCGAGAGAGACTTCTCCACCATCCATCCATGGCACCACCAGCAGCCTTGATGCATTTACGATGAAAAGAAATAGATTGCTTGCATCTATCCTTCCGTCTCTCCTCTTATCTCTGTATTGTATTACATTTTCGCTTAAGACATTAATACATTTTGTAATCAATGCATTTATTAGTTCCTTCAGCTCCATCTTCTTCTCTTTTATCATCGTTTACATTCATCGTTTAGTTATCAAAGGTAGTCGCATACTCAATCGTGCAACCTAGAGATAGGATGCATGTTGCAACCCACCGAGAGGTGTGTGTTGTGGGAGTATAGTGAGTTAATCTTCTTCGCTTGGTGTGAGGCGGTAGCAACACTTGTCTATGAACCATCACAATAGTTGTCAATGATCTGATTAGCCGCAACTTACTTCCTGAAAGGGTGAGTAGTGGAACACACTAAAGCAAAGTAAGCATTGTTCCTAGAGATAGACACGATTTTATGCTCGACGCAACCATGCATTATATAGATATAGGCATGCAATTGGCCACCGAGAGGTATGCAATGCGTTAGTGTGGCGAGCAGGGATTACTCGAGCAACTTAACATAATGAATATTATTATGCGTTAACAACTGCTACATCTCTACCAATTCTCATAGTTAAACTTCCATTGCTCAATTTTTTTAGTTAGGAGTAGGAGTAACGCATATTCTATTAACTTCTGTCTTTTTACTTTTATTCATTGCCTCAAATGCATCACTTCACAAACATTATTGAGTACAAGTCCCTGTGTTAGACCTCGGATTATCCCGAGAAACTTATGTTCTTGTTATACTTGGCGAGAGAGCAAGAAAAATTGTGACAGGAACGCATGGTCATCGTATACGTTCTTAAACGCATATTTTCTAGTCCAACTCATTACCATCGACGCATGGAGATCAACGCATAGCATAAGACAAGCATATTTATTTTTTCCTATCTCCTTTTTCCAACGCATCAATATGTGATATATAAGTGGATCATGCCTTAAGTGATAACCTAAATAGGTCTGTAGTATAAGGATTAAGGTGAGATACCTGATCCTGGTGACACTATGGATACGACCTACTTTATAGAGGTTTGCAAGTGTTGTAAACTATTACAGACGGTAGATCCTGATCATTCATGTGGAGACATGCGATCGGGGGTGTCTTATACAAAGAGTTTGTATAAGATCTGGACCACGAGATGACTAGACTCTGTATATAACACCGTTGATACTGGAGACTTACATCTCACCTAAATGACCATAGGTGACACAACCTCAATCCTGAGTGTTTTGAGAACTAGCCTTTAAGGGCGGTCCTCTAATTAGTATGGGTGAGAGTGACCAGATTGCCAACTCAACATGCCTACCTTTTTGGAGACTTGTCTGATTTGGGAGCTGGGAACTCAATACACAAGATGGAATTCACTCCTTCCCCGAAACAGGGGTAAGTAGAGAGATTTCTCCTTTCAGGACTGATTTCAGGACTTGAACATAGTGGCCACAACTTCTCTTTGAAAGAGAGGACTCAGTCATAGTAGGACTATGACTTATGTTCATTAGAGGATTCAGTGGTACTTAAGGAGTTAGATGTAACTACAAGGGCATAACGGTTATTGGCCGAGCTGTACTTATGAGCAATCTGTGAAGGGTTGTTGCACTGTTGATTGGTTAAGATGGACATATAATATAACTATGGTAAGGAGAGTTCAACTGTCAGTCTTTAGTGGAGTGCCTGACAGTTAACGGATGGTGGATCCCGTGACTAAAGAGTTTAGTCAGTTATTCACGTATCGTTGGAGCTTCAAGCTACCGATCTATAAGGTCCCCTTGGTAGCTCAATGGATTCAAGTTGAGGATCAGTTCTTGGTGTTGATTTGAAATGTTCAAATTGAGAAGAGGTAATTCGATTATATATGATATGATCGATATGGTGTATGAGATATATCAAGTGGAGGATTAATGTAAATGAGATTTACATTAAGTACCATGGAATAGAAAAAGAGTTATGGTTTGTATATTTCATGAGATAAAATATTAAAACTATAGATTATAAATATAGTATGATAAGTTGGTTATCATTTTTATTTATAATAATATTAATTATTAGATAATTATCTTTTTTTCTCTAATAACCAATTGAGTGATAAGTTATTGGTTATCATTTATAGTTCAAATTACCTCTTGTCAATTTGAACATTTCAAATCAACAACAAGAACCGATCCTCGGCTTGAATCCATTGAGCTACCAAGGGGACCTTATGAACCTATAGCTCGAAGCTCTAATGGTACGTGAATAACTGACTAAAGTCTTTAGTCACGGAATCCACCATCCGTTAACTTCCAAGCACTCTACTAAAGACCGACAACTGAACTCTCCTTACCACAGATATATTATGTGTCCATCTTAACCAATCATTAGTGCGACAACCTTTCACAGATCGCTCGTAAGTACAACTCGGCCAATAACCGTTATGCCCCTGTAGTTACATCTAACTCCTTAAGTACCACTGAATCCTCTAATGAACATAAGTCATAGTTCTACTATGACTGAGTCCTCTCTTCCAAAGAGAAGCTGTGACCACTATGTTCAAGCCCCGAAACAGTCCTTAAGGGAACAATCTATCTACTTATCCCTGCTTTGAGGAATGAGTGAATTTCATCTTGTGTAAATGAGTTTCCAGCTCCCAGATCAGACAAGTCCCCAAAAAGGTAGGCATGTTGAGTTGGCAATCTGGTCACTTTCACTTATACTAATCAAATGACCGTCCTCAAAGGTAGGAGTTTCCAAAACACTCAGGATTGAGGTCGTGTCACCTATGGTCGTTTAGGTGAGATGTAAGTCTCTAGTATTAACGACATTATATACAAAGTCTAGTCATCTCGAGGTCCAATCTTATACAAACTCTTTGTATAGGACACCCTCGCTCACATGTCTCCACATGAATGGTCAGGATCTACCATCTGTAGTTGTTTACAACACTTGCAAACCTCTACAAAGCGGGCCGTATCCGTAGTGTCACCAGAATCAGGTATCCCACTTTAATCCTTATACTACAGACCTATTTAGGTTATCACTTAAGGCATGATCCACTTTTATATCTCATATACATGCCTAAGTTTACATAAGATAACCATGGAGTTTTGTTTATTGGATATGAGTAAATGCCAGAATGAAATAACAATTATTTTATTCATAAAACAATGTGTATAATAACAAATAACAAGACTCCGGGAGAATTAGGACACCAATCCCAAAAAACCTTCCTTGTAGCAAGATGAATTGCAAAAATAAATAAAGTGGTCAAGCTGTATGTAAGAAATATGAGCACTGAACTAATAAAAGAGTAGATGATTTTTTATAAAGCTAATAATAGCAAGTTTTGAAGAGAAATTTGAGTTTAGCAAGAAAGAGTTAATAAGGAGATAGACAAGTTTGCTCATATATTTTCAGATGCACATCTACTTGTGAGTTGAAGGCAATAGCAAAGAGAAAAAGAAAAAGAAAAAGAAAAAGAAAAACATATGTCAATATTATCATTTCATACAACACAAATTAATAAGCAGCAAGCTGATCAACATCAAATTTGAACAACACAAGAAGTATATCCTTCTATTGCAATCTAAGTTTCTCTCCTTCAAGAAGGATCTACAATAGTACAAGTATATTAATGGGATATTGTCATGATCAATTGACCAAACTAGTAAACTCATATTAACACAGAAAGATTTCAAGATACAAGCAAAGGAGGATAGGCAAATATTTTGTCATTTATGGTTAAAATGAACTAAAACAAACTTAGTACAAACCACAAACACTTTATCAACCGAAGCAACTAAAGCATATCAAAGACTAATAGCAATCAAATACATTTGGCAAAAATGCATAAACATAAACAACAAAACTTACAAACACAAATAACTTAACAAATATATAAACTCAAGCAACTAAACTCAATTAGGTATCACAACTCATGAACTAAAACGAATTCAATAGATACCACAAATAACTTATCAACTCAAGCAACTAAAGATTATCAAAGTGGAAAAAAAAAAGAACTACCAACTTCCAACCAGAAAGAGAAAGTTTGTTCAATCTATACTACTAACTTCCAAAAAGAGGTGGTGAAATATTTAGATGGTGAGTTTATTTCCATGAAGAAACAGGGTTTCATTTCTTGTGAGATATTCTCCAAACTCTACCATTGGCAAAATCCACTAATGCTTAGGCATTTATGCTGATTCAGGAACTAGACTTTCCTTAGTTGTGCTTCAATTTGTATATATATCTACCATGTATTCTTCAGATGTAATATATAAATCCATTCAAGGAAATACCAAAAGCAACATGGTATGAAAACCACAAGGTAATTTTTCTCTCAGAAATCTACCTCGGAGAAGGACTAGTTGCTGCACGCCTTTGCTTTAGATCTATCGACTCGCTTCTACCAAGCTCTGTCTAAACCTCTGCCCGCTTGCCTTTGCCAACCTCCATCAGATCTTTCTCATGGTTCCAACCTTCCATAGCGAAAACATAGAAGTTAAATATATCCATATTGGTTCTAAACCTCTGAGTCTCCGACGAACCATCCCCTGTTTTGCATCTATCTCGATAGTGAAACCCCCTAAAAACAACAGAAGAAAGAAGAAAAAAACCAAAATAAACCTCAGGAATTAAAAAATAAACAAACCCCCCATCACATTTAAAAAACTTTTAAAGAAGTAAAAACGGTCAAAGTCAAGTGAAAGGCATAATAGAGCCAACAAGGAGTTGAAAAGAAAATAGAGAAAATGGAGAGAATACCATCAATTTTCTGCAAGATTTTCTTCACCTTGTGCTTACATCCATCATAGTAAATGTTCACCTTCAAAGCATATTTTCGCATTCACAAGATAAAACACCTAAAGAGGGGAAAAAATCAACGAAATGAACAAATAGTGGAGACAACGTTGGAGAAATAGAATAGAAAGACAGAAAAAGAAAAACACAAGCTATCTCGAGTAAACAAAACACCTGGATCTTCAAAAACTCTTCTATGCTCATAGCTTCAAGTCAGACAAACAATATGAGAGAGAGAGAGAGAGATAAAGAGAGGAACAAAAGAAGAAAAAGAGAGGAAAGGGGAACAAATCTGGGAAATGAAACAAAAGAGAGAGTAATGGGTGTTAGTTGTCTTTTTTAGTGATTCTCTTGGAATTCAACGAAACAAACCCAAAAATTAAAACCCAAATAGATCTAGTCAATATCCTATCCCCAAAACTTGTTGGGGTTGATGCCCTAAATCTCGTGCGTCTTATAATTTGTAATTGTAATATACAAACATTTTATTTATTTAATAAAATATGAGATGTTTTATTCAATATTTAGTAGCATTAACCCACATACCAATAAAACTAACATCAAAGGTTATCATCGTTAGCTTAAACATGAATGATGTGGATAATGTTTAAGAGATAACCCAAATGGTCTGTAGTAGATGGATAAAGCTGGGTACCTTATCCTAGTGACACTATGAATATGACCCGCTTTGTAGATGTTACAATTGTTGTAAAGTGCTACAAATGACCTGATTCTGATCATTCATGTAGAGACATGTGAGCGGAGGTATTCTATACAAAGGAGTTTGTATAAGACCGAACCACGAAATGACAAGTCTCATTATGTAACACCTTCATAATAGAGACTTACATTTCACTAGGATGACCATAGGTGACATGACCTAAATCCTGAGTGAATTGTGAACTCCTGCCTACGAAACTGGTCCTTTCATTTGTATGGGTGAGAGTGGCTAGATCGCCAACTCAATAAGCTTACCATTTTGGGGATTCGTCTGATTAGAAATCTGGGAACATAGCTACACAAGATGAAATTCATTCATTCCCTAACATCTGGATAAGTAATAAATTACTCCCTTAAGGGTTGATTTCGGGGCTTGAAAAATGTGGCGCCACTCCTTCTCTTGGCTCGAGAAGGGTTTGGTCATATTTGAACTATGACTTATTGTTCATTAGAGGGCTCAGTGATACTTAAGGAGTTAGATGTAACTACAAGGGCAAAACGGTAATTTTGGCTCCGCTGTACCTACGAGCAATTTTTAAAAGGTTATCACATCGTTGATTGGTTATATTCAATGAACACAGAAATACATCTGTAGTATGAAGAGTGAGCTGTCGGTATTTAATGGAGTGACCTACAGTTAATGGATATTGAGTAATTTAATTAAAGGAGTTTAATTAATTATTCAAGTACCATTGAAGCTTCAATCTACAGGTCCATAAGGTCCCCTCTATAGCTCAACAGGGATTATTGAGAATTAATTTTGGATTAATTTGAATTATTCAAATTAATTGAGAGAATTAATTATATGAATTAATTATATGTAATATAATTAAATTAATTAATTAATTAATTAATTATATGTGATATAATTAATATAATGTATTTGATACATTATATTTAATACAAAGTTTATTTGAGAGGAAATAAATATTTGAATATGATTTGAATATTAATTGTATGGATTCGATTCATAGAATTAAATTTAGTATAAATGTGATTTATATCAAATACCACAATTGATTGAGAGACTTAAAATTATATTATATTTGATACAATATAAAACTATATGTTATGTGTTATATTTGATATAACATATAGTTATATATACATCTAATAAGNATTATTTTTTAAAATTCAAATTTCAAATTAAAGGGAGGGAGTTCCCTTTAACTATCTCAATTAACGTGGATGTGAGAAGTGTTTTTTCTTTTTCTTTTTTTCTTTCCCGTAGAAGTTTTTTTTAACTGTCTTATCTTTTTCTTCATAGAGAAGAAAACTTGTGAAAGAGAAGGCTTCTGTAATTGTTTCTCCCAGAGGAACAAATTTCCCCCGCTCTTAAACTCTCCCCCTCTTCCAAAATTCTGCAAAGTCCATACCTTTTGCATATTCTCACCCTATCCCAAAAGAGAATATAGAAGATTATCTCTTGGTGGTGGCCATTTTGTTTTTCTTGATTGAGGTTTTCTTGTTCGTGGAAAAGAGGATTTCGTGAAGATTCGATTCATCAAGGGTATGAATTCTTTCTCCCTTCATCTTTATTTTATGCATGTTGTAAATTTGTCCAATTAATACATAAATTTCTGTTTTGGTTCTGTGAATTTCATTATTCTGTGAAACATTGAAAATTAGGCTGATCCCTACATCAGCTATGGAGCTTTATAGTTTCTTCAATTGGTATCAGAGTGATGGTTTTTTGTCCCAATTTTTCAATCTATTTTTTTCAGAATGTTTTTACAGAACTAGTGGATTTTTGCATTATGTATTTATTCATGATTGATGAATGTATGGAATGAATGGTTTATGATTATTGGATGTTTTCGGGATTGGACTCTTGTTTTATAGCTTTTAATTTTTACAAATATGATTTGTAAGGGCCCTTTGTTTTTTGGCATTATTTGTTATGAAGTCTGTAATATCAATGTCCTATGTCGTTTATGATAATTTCGATGAAATTCTGGAGAAAACGAGGCCAAATTCAGAGGAATTTCGAAGGAATTTGCAAATGTATAGTGGCTTTTGTATAGTAGCATTGCAACACTGGGCCCTAGCGTTGCAACACTGTGAATGGACGGAATGGGATATTCTTTCTGTAGCATTGCAACACTAGGTCACAATTTTATAATGCTCTAAGACAGAAAGAACGAACCGGTTCATGCGTGGTTCAGTTCGTGGCTCGACTGATTCGTGTTCGGTTCACTTGGTTCAAACGATTTGTGGCCGGTTCGATTCGTGCAATTCAAGACCCGGTTCACTTGCTTTGAATCGTTTGGCTATTAATTTTGTAATAATTAGATTTTTTATTAATTAAATTAATATAAGTGTTATATTTATTTAATTAATTGTTTAGGAGTCCAATCTCAGTCCAACAATTATTTTTAAATTATGCATATGGTGTATGATTTATTTTATATATTTATTGTTCATAATGTTTGCCATATAGTTAAATCCCACCATAGGTTATGCATTATTCATGCATCATTTATATTATAGTTGCATGATTTAATTTATAGCATGCTCATGTATTATATAATATAAATGTTATAATATATGGTCGCATGTATTAATAACATAGCCATGCATCATTTATATTATAAGTGTTACAATATATAGTTTGAATGTATGGATGAATGTATGTTTTAATAATTTCATTACTTTATTGTATAAGTGTTATGTATGTTAAGTAATGAAATGGAATTGCGTGAAGTGTGAAACCCGGATTTCCATTTTTCCTACTTAAGCAGGTGATCAAGGGAAATAACTAAGTGAAAGTTAAATCCTATGTTGAGGTGAAGGAAATTTCTAAGTGTTGGATAGATTTTCCTTGAGTAGTTTTGAGTTAATCCTTAAATGGTGAAATTTGGCTAAGTGTAAGGTCAAAAAGGACCCATGCGTTAAGTGTTAAGAGACATTAACGCATTAGATGAGAAAGCAACCATGCGTTTGTAAGGTTGGACGCATGATTGGGCGAAGTATTGGCAAGACGCGTTGCCAAGAGTTACTCATACGTCAGATATTGTAAGCGAAAGCAGAGGAAGCAAGAGGCTAAACACAAGGCACTAGACAAACAATCGTGTAGCAAATAAGCAGCGCTACACGAAGAGATAGACAATCGTTTAGTAAGTGAGCAGCGCTATAGGATGAGGTAGGTGATCGTGTAGGCGGGCACTGGACGATCATGTAGAAAAGTGGGGAGCTACACGATGAGATAGGCGATTGTGTAGGCGGGCGCTGGACGATCGGGCTATACAATAGGCAAAGTACTAAATGATCAGTGTAAGCGCTAGACGATAAGCGTGGAAGCTAGACGATAGCGCTAAATGATAGCACTAGACGATAGCGTTAAGCGTTAGACGATGACGCTAGGCGATGGCGCTATGTGATGGGCGTGTGCACTAGAAGATAGCCGTGCTTCGCTAGACGATAAGGTGTCAGCGCTAAATGATGGAGGTAAACGACGCTCACAGTAGCCAAGCGATAAGCTATGCGCGAGATCGTTGAGAGCGAGATCGTTGAAAGCAAGATCGTTTAGAGCAAGATCGTTGAGAGCGAGGTCAGCGAGATCGTTTAGAGCGAGATCGTTGAGAGAGAGATCGTTTGCTAAACGATTGAGCTACACGATGGGCTGTTGGAGCTAGACGATAGAAGCAGGAACTAAATGATGGGGCGGTGCTGAAGATTGCGTTACGCAAGATTGATGAACTCATCTGGACAAATGGCTGTACCGAGAGATGGGTAGACTTGAGTTAGTAGAAGCTGGACGAATTAAGTTTCATGCAAAGAAAGTATTATGCATGAGGAGGACAACTTAAGTAGGTATGCGACATGGAAGTAGGTGAATGTCAAGGGAGTAGGTGGTGGCAAAACATGGTGCAAACACTTCAAGAGTAGGAGGTGTCTTGGTAAAGATGAGAATGATCATTTCCTTAAGCCTATAAATACCACCACAAGCCTTCTTTTGAGTACATAATCCAAAATCCACTTGAAATACAGTAGGAAGAGTGTTTAAGAGCAGTTTTGGAGATAGCTATACGTTGGTCATGAAGTTCCAAGAGAAGAAGATGCTGTTGGATAGTGAAGTCTAGAAGTAGCATCAATTTGAGACAAAGATATCTCCCAGAATACTCATACGTTTAAAGTGATTCTAAAGCCACCTGGAAGCTAAAAGAATCTAGTTTTCAGGGTAGGGCTTTTGAAGAAGAAACTCCAAGGAATCGGGCTAGAGAATGAGGAAAAGGCATAACAGTCGAGCTGTCGGGTAAGCTGGACCAGTCTTGATATTTTGAAGATTCTGGCCAAACCACGAGAAGTTCTAAGCTAAGAGTTTGAGGTAATCTTCCTGAGACATTTTAGAGCATATTTGTAGAAGGAAGTAACTCGAGATAAATGCTAAAACTATGAGTAATCCGAGCTTTAATTTGAATCTGAAATTTAGGGTTCAAAAGAGGAGCTCGAAAAGATCAAGGAACTTCTAAGAGAAAGATTCCTATCCTTACCAAGGTGAGTGGTAATTTTCTTTAAGTCTTAAAGTATATTTGTTAGAGTAAATTGTATAAATTAAGTCGTAAAGCATATCTTTTAGAGTAAATTGTATATGCTTATGTTATGAATGAGTATCTAGCATGAGAATGGAATTATGTGATCAGGATGGTCAGGGGATCAATAAACCTAGTTCTTGAGCCTGAAAGCAAAACCTCACGGGATGGTCAGGGGACCGAGAGGTCTAGTTCCTGGGCCTGTGGGAGGATCCTCGTATGGGATGGTCAGAAGACTGACAGGCCTAGCTTCTGAGCCCATGAGCAAGAGCTATGTGAACATAGGAAACATTGGGATCAAAAAGGGAGCAGCGGAGTAAGCGTTCATGATTAGTTAACTATCTACTGTGTGTATAGGTAAACAACATACTTATTCTAAGTAGTTATTGGTTTAGCTATCTACTGTGCGTGTAGATAGAGTTGAGAACAGACCTATTCGAAGCTGAGGTTTGAATGTAACCTCGTATTTATGATATGCTTGTTTTTATGAGTTGAAATAGACTCTAAAAGTTTCTTACCACTCACTGAGCTTTGTGAAGCTCATTCTTTTCTTTCATGTTTTCCTTCCCAAGTAGCAAAAGGTGAGGAGTTCTAGGGTGCTGTTAAGGTCAAGGTGTGCCACAAGCCATAGTTACACTTTCGGAGGGTTTTAAGAATAGTTGTTGTAAACTTTGTAATTAAGGTCTTGGAGTTGTATGATCATTACATTGTAGTAATAAAATGGGCCTACTAAATGAGTTGTTGTTATCTTCTTGGCTCAGTTTATTGAGTGTAGTAAAGAGGTTCAATTGGACAGTAGGTATCACAAAAGGGTGGTATCTGTGGTCCCTCACGCCTCTCCACGGGCTCAAGAGTGCGGGCTCAGGACGGGGTGTGACAACTTGGTATTAGAGCATAAGTTTAGTTTGGTATCAAAGTATATGTTCTTGGAAACTAGAGGGTTGAGTTAGAAAAAACTGAGGTTTGAGTGCAGTAAAACCAGAGGGAAGTGTGATAGAATAAAGGTTTAAAGAGAAACCTAAGAGTTAAGCAAAGAAGACTAAGAGGAATAGTGGAAGTGGCATGACCTAGCAGGCAACCGGAGCTGGAACTCACAATGCTACCTGAAGATCTATCGAGGAAGGTAAGTATGAACTTAAGTTATTCTCATTTAAAGTTTGAGATAGAAAATTTATTTTGTAGATAGTTTGGTTCAATGACTAGCTGAAAAATGGCTAGATGGGGTATCGTTGGATAAAATAAGAAAGTTGATATCAGAGTAGCGTAGTGGAAGTGTGGTAATAGATAAGGTTATAAGAGTTTGCAACAGAGGGTGTTGTGAAACCTTAAAACCAGAGTTAGTTCGAGTAAATTTTGAGGACGAAATTTTCTTAAGGGGGAAGTAAATATGAAACCCGGATTTTCATTTTTCCTACTTAAGCAGGTGATTAAAGGAAATAACTAAGTGAAAGTTAAATCCTATGTTGAGGTGAAGGAAATTTCTAAATGTTGGATAGATTTTCCTTGAGTAGTTTTGAGTTAATCCTTAAATGGTGAAATTTGGCTAAGTGTAAGGTCAAAAAGGACCCATGCGTTAAGTGTTAGGAGACATTAACGCATTAGATGAAAAGGCAACCATGCGTTTGTAAGGATGGATGCATGATTGGCCGAAGTATTGGCAAGAGGCATTGCCAAGAGTTGCTCATACGTCGGGTATGTGTAAGCGAAAGTAAAGGAAGCAACAGGCTAAATGCAAGGCATTGGGCAGACAATTGTGTAGCAAATAAGCAGTGCTGCAAGGAGAGGTAGACGATCGTTTAGTAAGTGAGTAGCGCTACACGATGAGATAGGTGATCATGTAGGCGGGCGCTAGACCATTGTGTAGCAAAGTAGGGAGCTACATGATGAGATAGGCGATCGTGTAGCCGAGCACTGGACGATCGGGCTATATGATAAGAAAAGTACTATACGATCAGTGTAAGCGCTAAACGATAAGCGTGGAAGCTAGGCGATAGCACTAAATGATAACGTTAAGCGTTAGATGATGACACTAGGCGATGGCGCTATGCGATGAGTGTGTGCACTAGACGATAAGGCGTCAGCGCTAAACGATGGAGGTAAACAACGCTCGCAGTAGCCAAGCGATAGGCTATGCGCGAGATTGCTGAGAGTGAGATCAGCAAGATCGTTGAGAGCGAGATCATTAAGAGCGAGATAGTTGAAAGCGAGATCGTTTGCTAAACAATTGAGCTACATGATGGGCTGTTGGAGCTAGACGATAGAAGCAGGAACTAAATTATGGGGCGGTGCTGAGGACTGTGTTACGCAAGATTGATGAACTCATCTAGAAAAAAGGCTGTACTGAGAGATGAGTAGACTTGAGTTAGTAGGAGCTGGACGAATTAAGTTTCATGCAAAGGAAGTATTATACATGAGGAGGACAACTCAAATAGGTATGTGGCATAGAAGTAGGTGAATGTGAAGGGAGTAGGTGGTGGCAAAACATAGTGCAAACACTTCAAGAGTAGGAGGTGTCTTGCATTGGAGGCTTGGTAAAGATGAGAAGGATCATTTCCTTAAGCCTATAAATACCACCACAAATCTTCTTTTGAGTACATAATCCAAAATCCCCTTGAAATACAATAGAAAGAGTGTTTAAGAGCAGTTTCGGAGATAGCTATGCGTTGGTCATGAAGTTCCAAGAGAAGGAGATATTGTCAGATAGTAAAGTCTGAAAGTAGCATCAACTTGAGACAAGGATATCTCCCAGAATATTCGTGCATTTGAAGTGATTTCAAAGCCATCTGAAAGCTAAAAGAATCTAGTTTTCAGGGTAGGGCTTCTGAAGAAGAAGCTCCAAGGAATCGGGCTGGAGAATGAGGAAAAGACAGAAGGGTCGAGCTATCGGGTAAGCTAGGCTAGTCTTGATATTTTGAAGATTCTGGCCAAAGCACGAGAATTTCTAAGCTAATATTTTGAGATAAGCTTCCTGAGACATTTTAGAGCATATTTATACAAGGAAGTAACTTGAGATAAAGGCTAGAACTATGAGTAATCTGAGCTTTAAGTTGAATCTGGAATTTGGGGTTCAAAAGAGGAGCCTGAGAAGATCAAGGAACTTCTAAGAGAAAGATTCCTATCCTTACCAAGGTGAGTGGTAATTTCCTTTAAGTCTTAAAGCATATCTGTTAGAGTAAATTGTATAAATTAAGTCTTAAAGTATATCTTTTAGAGTAAATATTATATGCTTATGTTATGAATGAGTATCTAGCATGAGAATGAGATTATGTGATCGGGATGGTCAAGGGGTCAATAGACCTAGTTCCGGAGCCCGAAAGCAAAACCTCACGGGATGGTCAGGGGACTGAGAGGTCTAGTTCCTGAGCCTGTGGGAGGATTCTCGTATGGGATGGTCAGAGGGCCGGTGGGCCTAGCTTCTGAGCCCATGAGCAGGAGCTATGTGCACATATGAAACATTAGGATTAAAAGGGGAGCATAGCGGAGTAAGTGTTCATGATTAGTTAACTATCTATTGTGTGTGTAGGTAGACAGCATACTCATTCTAAGTAATTATTGGTTTAGCTATCTACCGTGCATGTAGATAGAGTTGAGAACAGATCCATTTGAAGCTGAGGTTTGAATGTAATCTCGTATTTATGATATGCTTGTTTTTATGAGTTGAAATAGACTCTAAAAGTTTCTTACCACTCATTTAGCTTTGTGAAACTCATTCTTTTCTTTCATGTTTTCCTTCCCAGGTAGCGAGGAGTTCCAGGGTGCTGCTAAGGTCAAGGTCTGCCACAAGCCATAGTTACACTTCCGGAGGGTTTTAAGAATGGTTGTTGTAAACTTTGTAATTAAGGTCTTGGAGTTGTATGAACATTACATTACATTGTAGTAATAAAATGGGCCTACTAAATGAGTTGTTTTTATCTCCTTGACTTAGTTTATTGAGTGTAGTAAAGAGGTTCAGTTGGACAGTAGGTATCACAAAAAGGTGGTATCTGTGGTCCCTCACGCCTCTCCTCGGGCTCAAGAGTGCAGACTCGGGGCGGGGTGTGACATGAAGTATGTCACTACCTTAGGTTATTTTATAATTGTTATAATATACCTAAATTATGCGTTCACATGCAATAATTGATTTTAAGTTATTTCATTTCTTTTATGAAAGTTATAATTAAATGAAATCATAATTAAAATCAATAATTCAGAATTGCATGCAAACCTTTGGTTAAAATCATTTTTTTAAAATAGTTTTAAAACATGATTCACATAGACCTAACGTTACATTTCTAATGAGATTAAAAATTAATTTAATATGATTAAATTATTTTTAATCAAAAGATTAATTTGCAGCAAATGTATCTATAAGGAACCTTTTGTCGAAGGCTAGTTCTGACTAGGCTGGGGTATTTAAGCTAATGAAAATGAAACACCCCTACCTGGGAACTAATCTGGAAAGATGAATTAGATAGATTTGCTACAAGCATGCAATTCTTGATTAAGTTTATTAAAGTGTTTAATGAACATTAATCAAAGTTGTTTAACAATCCAAAGTAAGTGTTACTTCTGGGCAAATTTAAACAATCACTTAGTAAAATAATTAGCCGTATTTTTCTATAGGTAAATATTCAATGGGAGGAAAATGGGGCATAATGATACTTCATTTTCCCTTTTCACGTATCTCCCTAAAAGTTCACATTATGAGATTTATACTCGGCCTCGAGGCACCTTTGCTTATGTCCCCCTATGGGTAGTGTTTGTATAGGTCAATACAAGGTGAATGGAGAGAGGATTTATAGTGACTGAAAGCAAGACGTGTGACAACACATCCCTCAGTTTCTCTCATTAGTTTGTAGTAAATTTTCATGCTCGGCCTCGAAACACCTTTGCTTGTATCCTTTTACGAATGACATTTGCATGACCTTTTACTCAAACTCCAAAAATAGATGGGATTTCTTTAGTTTTTTCCCAATCGATTTTTTCCCTACGGTTGGCTCATTAGGGTGGAACTCTAGAATCTAAAATGAGGGATTACACTTACAAGAAAATGTTAAGCAGGTTAACCATTTCTGGACCGAACAATGGTGATTGATATTTATCGTAGCAAGGAATTGTTCCGTATATGGGTTGAGACAGTCTCATTTTAGTGAAGGGGTACCTGATCACCCTACTGTGGTTTTTATCTTGTCTCACTAAAACATCATTGCAAAATAGATGTCACATAGTGTGCATTATATTATTTTGCTAAATTTGATTAGTTTTTCAAATGGGTAATGCTAGAATTCTAATATAAATAACTTGTATGTTTTAGCAAATTTGTTATGAATTCCACAACATTAAATATACTCGTTACCGACAAACTTATTCGCGAATACTACACAAATTGGAAAAACACAATCAACACAATTTTAATCATTGATGACCTAAGGTTTGTCTGATGGAGGATTGTCCTCATGTTCCTACTCAAAATGCTTCTCGAAATGTTTGGGAGGCATATGAGCATTGGAAAAGGGCAAATGAAAAGGCCCGAACGTATATTTTGACCTTTCTGAAGTCTTGGCCAAGAAGCATGAGTCCACAATCACTGTCCGTGAGATCATGGAGCCCTGCGAGGAATGTTCGGATAACCATCCACAAAACTAAGGCATGACGCTCTGAAAAACATCTTAAATGCCCGTATGCGAGAAGGAGCATTTGTTAGAGAACATATTTTCAACATGATGGTCCACTTCAACGTAGCAGAGATGAATGAGTCTGTCATCAATGAAGCCAGTTAGGTTAGCTTCATATTGGAATCTTATCCGAAAAGTTTCCTGCAGTTCCATAGCAATGCTATTATGAACAGGATTGACTACAACCTGACCACTTTGCTCAATGAGCTATAGACTTTCAAATCCTTGATGAAAACCAAAGAACGAAAGGGTGAAATAAATGTTGATTCATCTTCTAAGAAGTTCTATAGAGGTTTGACCTTTGGAACTAAGTCTGTGTCTTCTTTTTCTGGCACTAAAAAGTGGAAGAAGAAGAAAGCTTGTGCCTTCTCCTTCCGGCACCATTAATATGAAGTTCTTGTATAAAAATTTGAACTTCAAAAGAAACATACCTACACAAGAAATTCGTCAAAGGGGTTGCTTTCACATCTTCAACAACAATGTAAAACTTACACTACTAGTTAGCCAAAAATGTAATTTAAACTTTTTGAAAAACTAAATGGAAAAATCACCCTCTCCAAGAAAATGTACTTTCTTGCTATATCATCTTCCGTCAAGGATGTATCAAAACCATTTCATTTGAAAGTACATAATCATTCAAATACTTTGCAAAAACGAGAGAACAAATAATAATGTCAAATGCAAATCAATAACAGTGAAAGATAAAGAAATGTAACCAAAATCCTTGTTTTCTAAAATCCCACTATGAAAAAAATAAAAAGTTGCATGAAGTTTTTCCTGACTTATTAACATGAAGTTTTGCAACATCAAGGAATCGATATATTCATTATGCATACTCAGTTGATATCTTGTTCCTAATTTTAATCCACTCTTTATATATTCTTAATAATATATACGATAAATTGAACCTGTATGATTTTGACAATTAATTTTATTAGAACATATAATTCCAATTTCTAAGTTTTAATTTCATTTCATTTACTTCTTGTTCGTGATTTAGAATGATAAAAAGTACGTTTAAGTGTGATTTTGAAAATGTTTAGCTCCATATATGCATGAAGTATTGTAGTTTAACAACTACAAAATGATAAAATCAATGTTCAAAGACCCAGACAAAATTATCTAAGATTGTATCACAAAGAATAGAAACATTTTTTACTAAATAAACCATAGGAGTAACGGAGGGAGATTCCTCAAACAACAAAATATAGAAATACAAATAAAGAAAGAATAAAGGAGAAACTAAAGAATACAGAAAACATCCCCTATTCTCAATGCTAAACTATTCTATAGAGTTAATCAAATCACCCCATAAACTAACTTGGATATCAAAAGTTATTGACACAATTCATTTAGTGAGAAATCTAGCAAGAAAAAAAACTACCATAGTCCATTGGCTATCTATAAAAACAGAGCAAGTCACATGATACGGAATTGAATTGTTCTTTAGCAAACAGAGTACCCTCATTCTATGATCCACAACAAATCTACATGACAATCAACCATCTAATAGACAAAAACTCAACATCCAATTCCAACCAATTTATTTCTACTTAACAAATCACTAACATCATTAACTTCTCTTGTTTTAGAATCACAACAAATCTACATTACAAGTAATTTGTTTATGGCAGTACTCAATACCAAGAATATCAAGTAAATAAGTAAAAAAGGGTTACCTTTCTGGCAAGGGGGAAATCGGAGATGGTGGTGGACGACGAGACAATAAACCAACAAGCGAGATGGGGAACCAACAGACGGCGTACCAACGGACAGTCGGCAACGGACGACGAGAGGGGAACGACTGCCAGAGGAAATGAACAGATGGTGAGGGGACGAACAGACGGCCAGGAAATGAACGGACGGTTGCTAGAGGAAACAAATGGACGAAAACAGTTGCTAGAGGAGACGAATGGACAGCGAGAGGGGAACGAATGGTGGCAGATGGCGAGAGGAGGAGAAGGAAGAAGAAGAAGAAGAAGAATCAACGAGAGAGGGAAAAAGAAGAATCAGGATTTTAAATCGTATTTTTCCCGACGGTTGTCTGCAACCGTTGAGATATGTGTAAGCAATCCCGACGGTCACTTCCAAACTGTCGGCCAAACTTACCAAGCTCGACGGTTTTCTGACACGACCGTCGGTAGAAAATCACCAATTCCCAAAAGGAAAATAAGAATCCTTGACGGTTGACCGAACACCATCAAGAATACAATAACAACCGACAGTTGCTCAAAACTTTCGCGCTTTCCGTCGGGTGAGCTTAACAAATCACAATAGATTCTGCACATCACGCCCAACGATCGAGTAGTAACCGTCGGGTTTAAACCAGAATGTCCAACAATGTTTTCTTACCGTCGGGAGAGATTAAAAAGCCTGACGGTCTGTTCGTGAACCGTCGGGCAAATTCAAATTCCAACGGTCTGTTCGTGGACCATCGGGATTAATCTTTTATCCTGACCCCTTGTCTGGACCATCGGGAATGGTCGAAACAATCGATGATTTTTTGGTCGTTGAAAATTACCAAAATTCTTGTAGTGTCCGACAATGGCTTACGTTGGCCTATAATAACACGATCTCTCTCCTTCACACACAAGCAACGAGATATATGAGTAGGAATGTTGAAGTGCTATTTAATACACAAATAACTTAATTTTGTGTTCTAATAAATTTATATAAAATTAAGAATACATTATGAATACAAGAAATGAAACAAAAAAAAAATAAAAAATCAACACCATGACCATCTAAAATCAATTATAAAACAAGACCACCCAATGGTCAAAATCAATTAAATGAACAAGATATATAAACCAAAATTCTACACAAGTTCAAAGCATTCGTTTAAGATGCTAGAACTCCCAGAGAAAGGTTCTGGTGTATTAATAAATAAAATTATTGTAAAAAATTCCAACATTATTGATAAAAATGCAGTATGAGATGTCACAGGATTATAGAATCACACATTCAAGTTACACTAAATATATCACCATGGTTGATATAAATAAAAGAAATCATATTGAGTCGTTTTAATTATTTCGAAGCTATCTAACTTTATCAATACATTGTTTTCACTTGCCAACATAATATTACTTCCAAATTCATACATAATGGAATTATAGTTAAACAACTTATTCATTTAACATTGAAATAATGCTTGCAAGTTGTTGATCTAAAATTTGTAGATATCAATTCTTTGAATTAATTTTGTGAATTAGTAATTACATAGAACTTACAGGCAATACTTCATTGGCCACTGCAAGCACTTCAACGTTATGTTCAACAAAAGACAATAGAAAAACCCTGCTAAAAAATCCATCTCAGTCGTGCGAAAACACCATAACTTTTGTAGGCTATCAGATCGACACCACAAGCTCCTTCAAACTTGGTAGATATGTCAAACAACACTGCACCAACCCCTATTAAAATAAGTTTTGTTTGAAAATGTCAAGTTACATGTCTACATGTAATTTGATTTGGGGTTTGTTAAGCTATGGGTTGTGGTTGAACGTTGTTAATCAGCCGAGAAGCGCATTAACCCTGCGATTCAAGGGGTGTTTGTCGCATATCTTCTCATGGGGCGTGTTGCTATAGCTCGTCAAACTAAACATTGTTGTTGTTCGCTGCTGCCTGTGGCTGTCGTCGTGTGGGTTTCTTTGAAAAGAACATAGTCTATGTCATCGATTTTTCATTATGATGTTACTCGTATAACAATGGATTTAGGAAAATATCAGGAGAGGAATAAATCAGGCGTCGAAGAAAACAAATTCGAAAGGGGCTTGAATGCATGACGCAAGGGAGAGAAAAATAAGAGAGAAAAGAAAGGAAAATTAGGGCTTTGCAAAAATGTAAGTGAGAGCTGAAGGTCTGAGATGGGAGATTAAGGGATACGAGAAAAAATGAAAAGAAGTGAGATGGAAGTGCGCGAAAATGAAGGAAATTTTTCTTTTCAGCAAAATTTTAAATTGGCGCTAATATGTTTGCCAATTTTCTTTTATCTTTCGCCTTTTTTTAATAGCATTTTGTAGAAGTGCTACAAATAAAAGCAATTATATCCCTAATGTGTTGTAGTTGGAGTTCTATTGAATATAGATTTTAAATTTTGGAAACGTGTTAGATATAAAATTGTAAGTTCGGAGTCTATTTAATATAAAATTAAATGTTTTGAATATAGATTTTAAATTTTGGAAACGTATAATAATTTTGAAAGTTAATTAAATTTGTAATTGAAATTCATTCGCCATAATTTTTATGGTTGGATTGAATCATGACATCTCTAAGAGTATAACTTTAAAAGTTTTAAAATTTCATATGTGCATGTCTAGTAGCATATTGACAAAAAGCTTGAAATTTGTGGGTTTTGGAGTGTTATTTGATAACTAGATAGTCTATTTTGTGCATGGATTATATTTAATTTGGTGTACAACTTGGATAAAATTAGCGCATGAATTAGCAAAAATAAAATCATAAAAATCGCAGCACTTTGTTCGAGTCTAACGTTTAATTGATGAAATTTAAATAACAGACATATGATTTAGATGTTGAATTAGAATGATTTGTATAAAGAAGCCCGGTGCGTGATATATGGATCAAAACTAGTCCAAATAAGTCTAGGTATTTTATTTTATTTTTAAACAAGTACAAACTCAAGAAATCAAATCATGAAATCATATCACTATTCACTAATGTTGTTAACCAATTTGGAAATGGAATAATTGCACAAATGACCTATTTTAGAGATTCATAATGAAAAATATCCCATTTTTTGAAAGTAAGTTAACTGACTTTCTACTGATGCTATGGACGAATAAAGTTATAAATTTGTTCTTCAGATTTCTTTCTTTCTCTTTTCCTCTTTCCTTCTTTTTCTCTGGCACGACCACAACTTTTTCGACAGACCAACTTCAATGAAAGCTTTTTTTTTTCTCTTTCCTTCTTCTTCTTCTCCTTCTCCTTCTTTGACGTGATGAACTATGATAAAACCATGCACTAGCTTTGGCTATGAAAGAGGAGAGTGATATGTGATGAGGAAACGAAGAGCAAGAGCGAGAGAGGAGATTGATCTATGAGTGAGAAAATGAAGAGAGAGGGAGAGAGTCAGAGCCAGAGAGTGAGAGCGGGATAGGTTTTTTCGTGTGCGCGAATACATGTTGGTAATTTCACCCGAATTTGATGTCAGTAAAGAATAAAAAACCTCGTTTTCAAAAAACGGAGCAATTTTCATTTTCCTCTCAAAATTTAGGTCATTCGTACAAAAATCCCTACGAAAATCTAGAAATCCAAGTTTGGGTCCTAAACGCCTAAAATCCCCAATTTGCTAAAGCATCGACAATCTCATTTTGCAAACATGAGATAATGCTCGAAGTATCGAACATTTTTGTAAGAGATGCTAATCGAAAGACTTTACTTCTTACATAAAAGTATAGAAAACGAAAATAACTGATAAAATATACATATATAAAAGATAAAAGCATAATTACTTCACATCTTTCTTTGGAAGAATGCCCATTAGACCTAGCTTAATTTGCTTCCATAGCTTCCCAGCAAGTGATACATGTGATATCATTCCCCTTTGTTTTGTGGTTCCTTTGGTGGTGTCAATTTTTCCTGTATATAACTCAATTAGTTAAAACATACCTCTTGGACTTCAAATACCCGTGTTCAAGTTGAACTTTTAAAAGATATTGAAATAAAACAAAACGATCACCTGTTTGATACCATATGATCTTCTTAGTTGAATTTATGCTATCTTTATAAATTTCATTCAAACGTTGACGATAAAATGGAGAATTGATCAAATGGTTTGATAAAACACTGGGACTGAAATGAGTGGCTTTGTTGAGGTGACCAATCATAGCCTTGAACTCTTGATAGTCATATAGATTGCTATGACCATATTTTGAAGCTCTTGATTGTTGTTCTTCTTCCATGGAAATTGCTTGCTTTTCTTTTGGAATTGTGAAGCTTTTCAGAACTTCAGAACTCTTTCTTCCATGGAAGTTGCTTGTTTTCTTTTGGATTTATTAATCCTTTTGACAACTGTTTTCAATGGCGATTCTTCCATGGAATAAATAGCTTAATTTTCTCTATTTTGTAATTGTAAATTTGTTTTTTGTTTTTTTGTTTTTTTGTTCTGTATAGAGTAAATAAAAAATAAATATTTTTGTGGCTTGTTAGTATCGTAAGAATGGTACTTATTTCAATAGAGAACTCATTTTTCTTTGTTTTCAACGTTAATATATTGTTCATATTTTGACATGTAAGGATTCGAATTTTGTAGATAAAGTAAAAGCATATTCTATAATAGAATGGGGTATGGTTTGTTAATTATCCTTTCAATATTGAGGTTAATAAATTTGAACCTGTGATAAACTATTATTACTTAGAGAATTATATAAATAGTTTGACTTCAAGATATAGACTATTATTTATTTATGTTTTTTTTGGAAAAAATAAGGTTAAATTTTAATATATTACCATGGTTTAAATTGTGAGAATAGAGCATGAAAGCTATAGAGATAGGAACATGTTTTGAGCATTATCACAAGTGCATAATTACAATATATGATGGTGGTTGGTACATTGATTTAGTGGTACATGCAAAATTGGATATAATATGTTGTAGATATATAATAATCTATTCATATAATTTAATCTCTCTCTCATATATTGTGTTATATATTAATTACATATGATTGCTAACATGCTATGTCTCGCAAAAACGAGTGCATGGTATGTGAAATTTGGATCAAATTAATAATATAAAGTTCATCCATTAAATTAAACTCACAATAAAAAGGATTGAACGACATGAATTTGGTTGGAACTCTAAAATAAACAAAATAAAAACATGGAAGAAATAGCATAGTTCAATTAACATAAAATTTATATTATCGACATCAGACATTCGATTTTCCTATGGTTCAACAAAAAAAAAAACCTTAAATTTTAATACCTAAATTAAAGTACTTTTCTTAGTCCCTTTAAATATGAGTCTCATGCTATGTTTAGAGTGTCAAAATCCCTTCCTCTCTTGTAAAAAATAAATAAATAAAATAAAATAAAATAAAATAAAATCTTTTTATGTAATATTGGTATTTGATGGCGAAATTAGATTTTTGAAAAATTAGTCGAAAATACCAAAATTGCCCCTATATTTATGAAGACAATTTCTCTCTCACCATTATTGCATCTTGATGCACGTTTCGTTGTACTGGCGCTTGCTTATTTGGGTTTTTTTTTTCTTTTTTTTTAAAAAAAAAAAAAAATTTAAATTTAGGAAATTAAGGTATGTCTTCCATGGAAGAGGAAGATGAGGAGGGAAGGTTGTGGAGGGAGGAGAGTAGAGAGAGGAGTGAGAAGTTATCATTTATTTTTTGTAATAAAAAAAATATTATTTAAAGTATTTAAAATAATAATAATTTATAATTGAAGCAGAAAATAAAAATAGGGATCTCTTAAATTTATTCTTACCAAAATTGAATGGACTCGATTAGCCCATATTGAAAGTGGACAAATGCACTTAGTGACTAAGAAGTATTTTGGGATTTCTACCTAAAAGACCTAATGAATAGACAAATATTACATTAATGTGTGAACATTTTTTTTTTTTACCAAAAAAAAAAAAAAAAAAAAAAATCTATTGGTCTCCCTATTTTCAATAATATTAAGTGGCTATTTACAATTTAGCCCTCACCTACGTTATATATAATATATATACACATTTGACGAGAATTTTGACGCTAAAAATCTATTAACTCTTAGCCATGCAAAAGTTGGCATTTCCCACTCACAAATGTTGAATTTTTCCACTAACTTGATCAAAGTTTAACTCTCAAAGTCCAAATCAACAAATTTGGACTTTTCAACTTTCAAAAAATAAAAAATCAACAATTTGACTTTTAATTGCATTTTTTGATTCTAGTCAACAATTTTGACTTTTAATGCAATTTTGACCATTCCATTTAATTTCAAAATAATCTAATAATCAATTTTAAAATTAAATTAATATTAAATAATTAATTATACAATTTAATTAATATCAAATCCAACAATAATCCCAATGAATATGAATTGCTATTCATAGTCTTCATATTTAAATCTTATTTAAATATCTCCTATTTTCTCTCTCTTTATGTTTAATTCACAATTAAATATTAGGTTGAATATATTGTATATATTTAACGTTTTGCTCCAAAAAAACTAAATTTGAACACTTCAAATTCGTTCGTCACACTGTTCTAAGGTTTAGTTCGATATGAGCTATTAGGGGGACCTCATAGACCTATAGATCATGGGCTCCAACGATCCGCAATTAACCGGCTAAATTCTTTAACCTAATTAACCACCATTCGTTAACTATCAAGTCACTCCACTAAAACTCAGTAGTTGCACTCCTCTCACTGTAGATATATTATGTCCACTTGATATAACCATGATTAGTAAGTCAATCCTTTTACCGGTTGTTTGTAATAACTGCTGGGTCAAAAGCTGTTTTACCCCTAAAATTACATCTTGCTCCTTAAGTCCCATTGATCCTCTAATGAACAAGTGGTTTGTGATCTAATCATTAAACCGAGTCCATCTCGGGCCAGTGAGAGAGTGGGGCCCTTATTCAAGACCCGGAGTCAGCACTTAAGGGAACAACCTCTCTACTATCCCTAAAAGCGGGCAGAGGTGAATTTTGTCTTACACCCTATGTCCCCAGTTATCTACCTGATCTTACCCCTGAAATAGAAGGCTTATTGAGCCAGCGCTGTTGAGCCAACCCTCACCCATGCAAATCTAAAGATAATCTCGAATAAACAGGAGTTCATAGTTAGCTCAAGATTAAGGTCAAGTTACCTAGGTCATCGCTTTGAAATAGTTGGTCTTAAACTGTAAACAACGTTATAAAATAAGAGTGACTTAATTCTTGGTCCGATCTTATGCAAACTCATTGCATAGGACACCCCCACTCCTCATGTCAATACATGAATAAATCAGAATCACTTTGTTTATAGCACTTTACAACAAATTATATCAACTACAAAATGGGCCACACCCGATAGTGTTACCAGAATAAGGTACCCAACCTTATTCATATACTATAGACCGTTTTGGCTATATATATATATATATATATATATTTACTTATATATATAATATATATATATATATTTACTTATCTATTTATTTATTTCTCTCTCCCCATGCATTCTCTTCTCCCTCATGCATATTCTCTCTTCCCATGCATATTATTCTTCCCCATGCATATATTCTCTCTTCCTCAATAAATATATTCATATATTCTCTCCCCCATAATTCACACCCATTTCTTCCTTCATCCCTCTCTTTTCTCCTTTCCTCTCCCTTTCTTTTCTCCTTTCGGCTGGCACGAGCAATTCCAGCGCGGGCTCGAGCAGAGGACAGTGTGGTTACAGACAGATGGCATGAGACAACGTGGTGCGAGGCAAAATCTTCCGCACCGGGCGCAAGCAAATCGACGTGGACTTGGGTAGATCCAGTCAACGGTGGGGCGGGCTCGAGCAAACGGGCGACATGAGACGACGTGACAAAGCTTCTAAAGATCTGCCGCGGGACTCAGTTAGATTCAGTCGACGGAGCTAGGCACGAAGATCTGGTCGATGGTGGGGATTTAATATAAACGATGATGATATATACTGATGTATATATAATCATTTATTTTAAATATAAACAATGAAAGATTTTTTTGTATTTAGATTTCTTGTTTGTGTATATATATGGCTTATATATATATGTTCTAATGTTGAATACATCAAGTCCTCTTGTGATTTTATATACTTGTTGATATTTTTTGTTGATTTTGACTTCTTTGATTTATGATATATTGAATATACACATCTGTATAATATGTTTTTAAGGTATATTTAAAAATAACCATAATATTTGAGATAGATATCATATGTTCTAAGGTAAATTTAATAAATAGCCATGAATATTCGAATAGATATCAAATATATTCATATAAATTTTTAGAAATGTTTCCATATAAACAACGTAATATATTACATGTACAAGTGAAACAAACAATGAAATATTTAGATAATAAACAAAAAATGAACATGGAAAACGAAATGGAAAAATAAAATCAAATTATATGTCATTTTCTCTCTCCAAATGGAAATGGAAAAATATATTCAAATGCAATTTTTCTCTACAATCGAAAAAAGAAAAAATCATAATAAATGTATTATATGGCGATTAATATCAAACATTGAATTTATATACTGTGGTATATTTCATATAATGGTTAGAATATTTTCAAATACCTAATAAAATATTCTAAGGTATATTTTAAATAACCATTGAAATCTGAAAAAAAAAAAAAAAAAAAAAAAAACATGAAACCAACGAGAATAGAATTTTTTTTTCATTAAATGTATTGTCTTTCTTCAATTAAATTAAATAAAAGAAAAAATCTCAACAAATAAATGCATTTTCTCTCTATTTGAAAATATGAAAAAAAAAAAAAAACATATTAAATGAATCTTCTCTCTTCATAATAAATGCAGTTTCTCTCTCCATCATTAAGAAAGTTTTGAAAATAGGAAAATATATATAAAAATCAGGAATAAAAATAATAAAAAAGGTTAAATTTGTCCAAAAATAATATCAAAAGCCTTTCTTGAAAAATTTCAAATTTAAAGACATTTTTGAAATATAGAGCCTAAAGATGAGTTCTTATGTAAAAATCTCTAAGTATTTTTTCTTAAAATATAATAATTGAGAGGCCACTTGGAGCACCAATTACAAGTTGTTGGAGTGGACTATTATAACCCACTCCATGTTGGGCACCAAATATAATCATGTTGCGTACAACTATTTATAACCTACAATTGAGTATAGTAAATACTCTTTCAAAACTCCTTCTTGCTATAATATTTGTTATTTACTACAATATTACTATTTTCACTCATCCTCGCTTTTCTTCTTTGCTACAATGTTTATTATTCCCTACCTAAACAAAAATAGTTTGTACCCGAAATATAAGCTATTATAATACAGACTAAAATAATATGCACTCAAAACACTAACTATTATAATCCATCGATTATTATAACTCACCAACTATAATAATCACTGACTATAATAACTAACTTAACGTCCCAAACACCCCTAAAGTTTTATTTGGTGTAAATGATGGTAGAGAAATATTGTAGGTTAGGTATGTTTGAAACCAATAGTTTTATTTATTTAAATCATCGATCAAATGATGGCGGGCACTGGCTATCATTAGAATTTAATTTTCCTTATGCTTCTTATTACTTAATAGGGGATAAAGTTGCCGACTATCAAAATTTCATTAGTTAACCTTTGACATCACGTTTTGGCTTTAACAACCCCTAATCTCTTGTGGGGTTGATTAGGAGGGTAAAAACAAATATTTAACAATAGACATTCATATTCTTTTTATTTTTATTTTAACGAGAAACAAAAATATATATTTAAACAACGTAAGGGCCAAGGAAATAGACATTCATCTTAAGTACAATTGAAATAACATTTGGTGTTCAGAAAAATAGATGAAGAACGATACGTCGTATGCATCATTTTCCTTTCAAAAGACGAGTGAAGATTTCTTGTGTATCAATGAAACTTCATAATTTTATAAGATTTCATTCTACAATTTACTTTGAGTTCAAGTCTTATGGCTCTCATGAAGATTTTTTTCCCTCAAGTGAAGGAATTGAATTCCCACGGAAACGTGTGAGCGCCTTACATTTAGATATTCGACTTTTATGGAAACGAAAATAGTAAATAAAACATGCATTTGTAGAATAAACATTCAAATAAAATTATAAGCATATGTTTGCCAACCTGAAACATCAACAAAAGAAAGAATGAGTATGAAATACTCAGTAAGTAATCCCACCACTAGGGTCAGGCTAGGCATCTATGTCCTCTAGATACCCGCCTATGGCACATAAATACATGTAACATATAAGAGACTGAGTCTTATCCTATTGTAGTTAAGTATGTCCACAAAACTGGTGAATCCCGAAGGAGACACAAAACTGGTGAATCCCGAAGGAAACACAAAACTGGTGGATCCCGAAGGAAACAAAAACTGGTGAATCCCGAAGGAACCACAAAGCTGGTGAATCCCGAAGGAAACACAAACTGGTGAATCCTGAAGGAAACACAAAACTGGTGAATCTCGAAGGAAACACAAACTGGTGAATCCCGAAGGAAACACAAACTGGTGAATCCTGAAGGAAACACAAACTGGTGAGTATCTAACTAATCAATGAGGATATTCACATAGTCTTAATGTACTGTGCCACAACCTTCCTCACGACTACTGCAATCTCTTCCCTCTCCAGTTCCTTGCATAGGTGAGTCTGTCCGGTAATGAGAGCTGCGGAATGGGCCACCTTTCTGCTTAAAGCATCTGCCACTACATTTGCTTTTCCCGGGTGGTACAAAATTTCACAGTCATAATCCTTTACTAGGTCCAACCACCTTCTTTGCCTCATGTTTAGCTTCTTCTGAGTGAAAAAGTACTTCAAACTCTTGTGGTCAGTGAAGATCTATATCTTTTCTCCATACAAGTAATGTCTCCAGATCTTAAGAGCAAAAACCATCAGTTACCTGAAACATGAAAACTAAACATTAAGGGAAACATGAAAAGAACTCTAAGTCTCATGATGCGGAAGCGTAAAAACTAGTCCAAGTGGCTCGATCATGAATTTCGCTGCGCCATTGCCGATGCATCTCTACCCTTACTTGAAACATCAACAAAAGAAAGAATGAGTACAAAATACTCCGTAAGTAACCCCACCACTGGGGTCAGGCTAGGCATCTAATATCCTCTAATACCCGCTATGACAATAAATCATGTAACTATAAGAGAACTGAGTCTATCCTATTGTAGTTAAGTATGCCCCCAAACTCTGGAATCGAAAGGGACAAAAATGGTCCCGAAGGAACACAAAACTTGTGTGAATTCCCGAAGGAACAACAAACTGGTGAATCGTAAGGAAACACATTACTGGTGAATCCGAAGAAAACAAAACTGGTGAATCCCAAGGAAACACAAAACTGTTGAATCCCGAAAGGAAACACCAACTACGAAACCTCGAACCGAAGGAACACAAGACTAGTGAGCATCTAACTAATAATGAGGCATATTCACATAGGGTCTTAACGTGCTAAGATTCAACATTGTACGTTTCTAAAGGCAATACATAAAAATCCTTAATACCATTGGCCGCATCAATAACCATATATTCCTTAACAACATATTATAACATCATCCATGTATAACTTATATATACATAAAGGCAAACAAACATACAAGTACAGACTCAACGCCAGCTAGATCAGTACATCGATCATAATGAAAATACAAATACTATCACATACTAAACGTCAGGCACTAGGTGTGTATGTAAACAAATCAGAATTTGTGGCCAGAAATACTTTGTTCAAAGTCCATAACTGTCAGTTAATCATGCTAAAATTTACCATAAACATACACTTATCATGCTACATACAACTAGAGCCTAGCCCATGGGCAGTTCCAGTGATAAGATTACTTACCTTTACTCGCAAACTCCAGAAAACTAGTAAAGCTCAACCTCTTCACTTGTCCAACGAAACTGAAAGCCCAAAGGTATCAAACTAAAATCACCCAAGACAAAGACACCAGTGACACCTTAAATCCAAACTAACACCAACATCATGGTAAATTATGTTAGGCCGCAGTCCATGGTTCAGTCAACTTAAATCGAGAAATTCATAAACATACAACATGTTTAAACCAACCCACATAAGTTTAGACTTACTCTTCACCAGAGATTTCATCGACTACCCTTTACTCGGCTAGACGACGTGACTTCAGCAACCAAATTTTGTCCATACAATCCAAAAATTGACGTGTACCAACAATTTAAGGCCAAACTCTAGTGACTGCTCAAAATCCTCAAGAAATCTAGTCAAAACAATTTACAGTTACCCTTAATCCAAATTTCGACAAAGACCAAGAGCGACCCGACCGCGGCAGGGACGACGGCGACTGGCAGTCGGTGAGGCTGGGGCGGCGGACGTGCGGCTGGAGGGAATTTTGGACAAGCGGCCTGGCTGGACGAAGGCTCACGGAAGCGGCTAGAGAGCTCCTGGTTGCTCGCGGGACGGAACGAACGGCTGAAAGGGACGATGCGACGGCGAGCGGCGTGGTCTGACCGGCGGATTTGTCGGCCGAGAAACCCACGAATGGCGAGCAACGCAGTTGAAGGGAGGTCGACGGCTGGGCGACAGGTGGCATGCGGGGGGGTTGGATCCAGTGGTGCGACCGGTTGAAAGCGGACGTGCGGTGCTTCAGGTCGATGAAACGGTGGTCCGATTGGGGTGCACGGCTACTGGGGTGTGGCGGCTAGGTGTGCAAGCAAGGAAGAAAAAACGAAGGGGCTCGCGTGGGTGAGGGAGGAGGTGAGGGGGGGGGCTTTTATTTTTAAAAATATACTAATAATAATATGAAATAAAAAATAAAATAAAAAAATAAATATAATAATAATTAAAGGAAAATAGTAATAACTCTAATTAGATCTTTCCTTAACCCCTTTATACTATTTAATTCCTTTCCTTTTTTCAAAATAATTAATTCCTGCCATAAACTTTTTAAATTGAATAATTTTTGAATAAATGTACATGACAACACTTAAATCCTCGCATTTATACTTTAAATTCAGAATTCCAAACATGTCCTTCAACTAAGGACAATTATTGAAAAGGGAAAAGTTTTACATTATAAATAAATAAATAAAAAGTTGTGGGATGTTACAACTAACCATTGTGCAGATTTGACAGTCTGATTGCATAACAGAAGGAATATTTATTCCTCCATCTTCAGAATTTCCATAACAATAAGTGGGGTCCACAAGCCAAGAGTCAAAGCTTTTCACCTATAAATACCCCCATAGAATTCAGGGAAGATATACTTGATACGAGGGCTAATTGATGCTAGATTATTGAGAGAAAGGCTCAGCTGAGTATTGATCGGAAGAAATCCGGGAAGAGAAGAGACAAGGCCGAGAGGTGAGTCTTAGTGCAATTCTGCCAGATCCCCGCCATGAAGCTCTGTGCTTAGATCCCTGCTATTGGTTGAGCAAGCCTGAGAGAGAAGCTCATCCATCCATTCACTCCATCCACATCGGCAAGCAAATCTCCATCCAGATCAGCGCCAAGACATTGGTGCTTAATTGTATTTGTTTCTAACTCTATTTTATCAATTGTATTTCATTCTCTTAATCTCTTCATTCACAAATCATGTATCAGACGCTAAATAGTTTTATTAAATGTCTCGATCATTTCCGTTTCCACTCTTCTGTCTATCTTTGTTCTTCCATTAATCGTTTTCTCTATGAAGTTTTGTTAATACCTTGGTAATTAATATGGATTAAACGAGTAACTCAATCTGTGCTAAAGAGATAAATGCGTTTAGCTAAGGCATGCTAGACGACATCTTTACCTGTGAGAGCAAAAGTGAAGATGCCATTCTGATCTGGCGAGAGAAGGTCAGAAGAATGCGTTGACTAAAGCTAGTAGTACTTCCAGAGATGGAAGCAACCTTGCGTTCATTACATTCGTCCCTGTTTCACCACAGAGATGTGAGAACGCGGCCGATCACCGAGAGGTGTAAGCCAAGGGAAAAGCGGAACCGTACTTATATCTTTAATACAATTAAGGAACTTGCACTGTTCATATTAATTATCTTTTCTCTTTCTGCTTCACACATAAGACTTACCACCGTATAACACGATCTTTGTATAATCTTCACAGCCAGCCTTGACCTCAGTATCTTGTATCATGAAACCTGTATCTTGTATCATCTTAGTTTAGGTTTATTTTATCGCAATTTATTTTATTACCACATTTTTACCGCTTTACTTTATTTTATCGCATATTTAATTACTTATACACAAAACCTTTTTTATAAATTGAAAAACCCTTAGTCGTATGTATCACAAACATAACACAATAACTTTAAACAGTCCCTGTGTTTAACCTCGGATCACACCGAGAAACTTGTGGTGGAATTATTATACTTGGTTCCAACGCAAGAAAACTTGTGACAACGCACAACATACTACAAGAGCATTCATTATTAATGCATATCTAGAAGTAGTATCGCATGGACTTGAACTTTGCTTGTAGATTGTTTAAGACTAAAATTTTGCGTTACAATTACCAGAGTAAGGCACCCAACCTTATTCATAAAAGATCTCTTACCAAAGAGTTCCATAAGCGCATTCGGATCGCTTCGATCTCAAAGTGACCGAAATACAACATTATACATTCATACGAACAGTTATGCAAACAAACACTAATTATCGGCATGCTATGAACAACAAAATAACAAGAGAGAGAGTTCCATACCAGTTGAAGACAATCTTTAATCTTCGGAACTCAATGCAGTAGAACCCTCCAAGCGATCTACCAACACCCAGCAACAACGTCAACAACAGTAGCACGAACAACCGCAAACTCACGACCGCAGTGGGGATGACACCACCAGTAAAGAGCCTCAGGTATTTTCGAAGTGAAAACCCAAAGGATGGTCTTTGGTGAATTTGGTAGAGGAAGGAGGAAACACGAATCGTGTAGGTGATAAGCAAGTGGGAGGGGAAAAAATGCTATCGCATAGCAGAATGCTTATCGTTTAGGAGAAGCTACACGATCGTGCAGGTTTTACTGAACGATCATTTAGGAAATGGTATATGATCGTTTAGTAAAATCGACATACTATACAATCGTTTAGAGAAGCTATCCGATCGTGTAGGAACAAGTGTGCGATCGTTTAGGCGCGAGGTGGACGATTATTTAGGCGCGAGGCAACTATTGTATAGGCTCTCGATTCTTTAATCGATCGTTTTCTTTTCACCAACGTGCGCTTTCTTTATCTCTTTGGAGCCATTTATCAAAATGAAAACTATTTTCATTTTAACTCATCGGTTACAATAACCGATATTGTCCCACGCTAACCCACGTCCAAACGTGAATTTTGGATTAATTATCATATATAATCATATTATACTTATATCCTTAGTTTGATATCATATATCTATTATAGTATTTTCTCCTCTACTTGATATAAATCATATTTATACTAATTTTCTCCAAAATAATGTATCTCATACATTTAGCCAATTATGTCACATATAATTAACTAGTCCAATTATATCATATATAATAGAACTTCCTCTTGTCACTTTGAACATTTCAAATTAACCCAAACATTGGTTCTCGACTTTATCCAAGCTACCCAGGGGACCTAATGGACCTGTGGCTTGAAGCTCCAACGGTCCGTGAATAGTTAACTAAACTCTTTAGCTACGAGATCCACCATCCGTTAACTGTCAGGAATTCCACTAAAGACCAACAGTTGAACTCTTCTTACCACAAATATATTTCTGTGTCCATCAGATATAACCAATCATGAGTACGATGACCCTTCACAGATGCTCGTAAGTACAGCTAGGCCATATTACTGTTTTTCCCCTGTAGTTACATCTCACTCCTTAAGTACCACTGATTCCTCTAATGAACAATACAACATAGTCCAACTATGTATGAACACCTCTCAAACCAAGAGAAGATGTGTAGCACCACATCATTCAAGCCCCGAAATCAGCCTATAAGGGAGCTAACTATCTACTTACCCCTACCTCGGGGAAGGAGTGAATTCCATCTTGTGTAGCTGAGTTCCCAGCTCCCAAATCAGACGAATCCCCAAAATGGTAGGTCTGAATCGGCAACCTGGCCACTTTCACCCATACAAATCAAAGGATCACCCTCAATGTCAGAAGTTCCCAACTCACTCAAGATTGAGGTCATGTTACCTATGGTCATCCTAGTGAAGTGAAGTCCCTGTCATGAATGGTGTTATATAACGAGACATTAACACTTCATGGTCAGGTTTTATACAAACTCTTTGTATAGGACGCCCCCGCTCACATGTCCCCAACACGAATGATCAAGATCAGACCATCTGTGGCAAGTCACAACACTTGTGACCAATCCACAAAGTGGGCCGCATTCGTAGCGTTACCAGGATAAGGTTTCCCTCCTATATCCATATACTACAGACTATTTTGGTTATCACTCAAGACGATCCACTTGTATGTCACCACAAACATGCTTGAGTCACATACAGATAAACAGGGATTTTATGTTTATTGGTTTGTGGTAAAGCAAATAAAACAAGTAACCGAACAAAAATACAAGATGTGAAGTAAATATTATATATTAACAACACAAGCGTTCGTACAAACTGTTTACAAACTACAAGACACAAGACTTTAGGGCATCAACCTCAGCAGTTCATATACTATAGATCATTTTGACTATTTACTCGAACATGATCAACTTTTATGTCTCCATATAAAGTTCAAGTACTCATGTAATAGTCAAGGGACTTTTAGGTTTATTGGATTTCTAATAAGTAAAACATCTATTCAATAACAACTTATTGAATTTTAAGAATTAGTTCTATTGTTTACAAACCATGAGTTTTAGGACATAAAACCCAACATCTCGAAGCACAATGTTGTTGATATATTTACAAAAACTCTCACAGCTAAAGTGTTTAAGGGTTACCTAGAGAGTTTAGGTCTACAAGATATGAGTCACCTAAATTAAGTCAAGCGGGAGATGTTGGGTATATTGTATGCCTTAGTTTATTGTATTGTATTTGATACTGTGCATCCCTTTTTTTGTATTTAATACTTTATACTCCATTTATTCATTGTATTGTATTTGATATAGTACATCCCACTCGGTTTAGGACAAGTAGGAGATTGTTGGAGTTAGTGTTCTAAATCAAGTGTATCTTGTAGTTTGTAAAGAAAAATTATATACTTAATAAATAAGAGGTATTTTATTAATATTTACACTGCATTAAATCAATCCAACAAACAAAGATCCAAGGTTATTTTATGAAACTTAAACATGTATATGGAGACATACAGGTAGATCACGTTTAAATGATAATCTAAGTGATCTGTAATAGATGGATAAGGTTGGGTACCTTATCTTGGTGACATTACGAATATAACCTTCTTTCTAAATGTTACAATTGTTGTAAAGTGCTACAAATGATCTGGTCTTGATTGTTCATGTGGAGACATGCGAGTGGGGATATTCTATACAAAGAGTTTGTATAAGATCAGACCACGAAATGACTAGTCTCTCTACATAACACCATTGCTAGAAGAGACTTACATTTCACTAGGATGACCATAGGTGACTTGACCTTAATCCTGAATGAGTTGTGAACTCTTGTCTATGAGGGCAATCCTTTGATTTGCATGAGTAAGAGTGGCCTTGTTAACCGACTCAACAAGCCTACTATTTTGGGCACTTGTCCGAGTAGGGAGCTGAAAACACAACTACACAAGATGGAATTCACTCTTTTCCCGATCTTAGGGAAAATAGATAAATTGCGCTCTTAATAGCTGATTCTAGGTCTTGAACATTGAGGCTTCAACCTCTTACTAGCCCGAGAGGTGTTAGTTTATAGTTGGACGCATTAGAGGGATCAATTGTATTTAAGAAGTTAGATGAAATTATAGAGGTAAAATGATATTTTGACCCAGTTATAGTTATGAGCAATTTGTGAAGGATCAACTCATAAATAAATCTACAGTACTAAGAGTGCAGCTATCGATCTTTAGTGAAGTGATCAGTACTTAATGAAAATTAATTAATTTAATTAAAGAGTCTAAATAATTAATCTTATATCATTGAAACTTCTAATCTGTAGGTTCATAAGGTCCCATTGTTAGTTGACTAAAGAACATATAAGAGGGATGATTTGAATTGTTCAAATCAATTGCATATTAATGAAATTAATATAATATGGTTAATCATGAATGTGATCTATAATTAAGAGAGAAAAATATTTGAATAAGATTCAAATATTAAAGACATGTATACATATAAATATGTAATAATTATATGTTGATTAATTCTATGATAAATATGATTTAATATAGTCGTTTAATTGATCAATTAATAGTCAATTAATTAAGTAATTAATTTTGAGAAGTATACATAAATAAATATGTGATGTTTATTTATTAATTAATTATATATATATATATATATTAAATTGGATTTAATATATATGGTTATTTAATCATTGAACTAATTAATTAAATAAAAGTTATTTAATTAAATTAGAACTAGAGTAGAAATAGAAATGACTAGGAGAAGGGGGTCACCCCTCCTCTCTATAAATAGGTCTTCATGGCCTATGTTTGTGACATAGTTGAATTGGAAATTCTAAATCCTAGTCTCCTACTACTTCTCTTAAAATCTCTCTTCTTTTCTCTACTACTTTTTCTTCCTCTTCCAAGCCTTAGAGACCACACATCCAATTCTTGGGATCCTAGAGAATAACAAGATTTCATTTACAGTGGTGTCCCTTGATCATTAAAGAGATGTTTCAGAGAAGAACGGAAGGAATCATGAAGAATTTGGGAATCTACAAAGGTATGTTTTAGCTCTTCCCTCTTTTCTTCTCTTAAATGCATGCTAATCTTGATTGTTTATCCGTTATGTTGTTATTTTTATATCGTTTTTGATTTATATCGTATTTTGTTTATGTAAAATCAAAAACGAAATTGCAAGGCGATCACACGTTTCCGCTTAGGATTCGATCCCTTCATGTTACACTATTAGTATACAACTGATACACTTGATACACTATTGATAGACACTTGATACACTTAATATACTATTGGTAGACCGGTTGAAAATGACTAGTTATTTAAGTGTTTAAAAAAAATCATAAAGATGACTTTTTGAAAAACACTTTTTTCTCTAGTTATTCCAAACACACCCCAATTGTCAAAATGAGTATACTGAACTGCGGGTTAGTGAGTTTTAGGTTGAATCTCTCTAGCATATTATACATTTGTACTTAAAAATGAAAGAAACCACATCATTTAAAAAGGAAAAAGGAACTATAAAATGGATAAAAAAATATAACAAATACAAAAATTAAAGTGACTCATATTACTACAAACAAAAAATAGAGAAACAAATCAATAGGAAAAATACACAACTGATATACTTTAAATGTGGTATATTAGTTGTACGAAATGAGTGGATTTTTAAATTTGAGAATTTTTCCATATCTACAAATTTTGTATATGTTGAAGACATGTCCTTAATTATACATTTTGGTCATGATATCACTACAAATTTCCATTAAAAATATGATATTTAATTTTCTAATTAATTAATTATTAATTGATTATATATATTAAATTTGATTTTATATAACTAATTTTATCCCTTCTCTCACATATTGGGGGAGGGGAGTTGTAACTCTTCCTCCAACCAATTCTATCCTCTCTCTCACTGGTTTTTCAGAGAGGAGTTCTATGATTTTTATGTACATAGAAGAAGAGTTCTTCTGAAGATCTTAGCTCTCTCACACACTATATCTCTCTCAAAGGTTTTATAGAAAAGTTCTATGTAAAACCTCTTCCCTTTCAAATGTGAGATCTTACCATCTCGATTCTTGTCAGAGAATAGCAAGGAAGCCAAGTGGTAGTGTCCAGTATGTTACTGTACATGGCTATTCATATGATTGCAAAGAATGATTTCTTGAAGAAAGTCTTCAAGGGTAAGTCTTCTCTTCTAAAAAATACATGCTTGTACAAATATGTTTATCCTCTGGTTTGTTTGTTTCTCTGTTTTTCATGAACTTTCAAAATGACTTTCAAGACACTCGCCCATTTGCTTCCGCTAAAGAATTTGATTCCTTCAATTTTATCTAGAGAATTAAATTTTAAAGATGATTTATTTAAATTATCACTACTCCTACTCTTAAGTCCTAACTAAGTGGAGACAACATTTAGAGATAAAGTTTAAGATAGGATTCATGTAATGGAATAATAAACTTAACTAATTAAAAGATTATTTTTATCATGCAACAAACATAAGTCAAAAAGATACTATCATTATTAACTTCCTCCGTCGAGCTAAATTAATTCTCATGCTTAGAGTTAAAACCTAACATTTCTTTATGATTAAGCAAAGCATTACAAATCTTCTATTAATTATTGTAAAAGTATCCCTAGTCTATCGCCCTGTCACTATAAGTAGACCGTTCTTCGTTGTTGCCCAAGAACCAGACCTTCCTTTAAAAGTAATCAACAACTTGCATTAGAAAATTTACACTCTCATGCAAGACCTCACTAATAGTCATGATTTGTTGTTCTAATCTAAATTCTACTCTTCCGAGTTAAAACTTAAATCAATAGAACAACCTTTTAAGATTAAGAGTATTAAACACACAAACATGTGAATGAATTATTGCATAATATATGCCTTTTGGTTAAATTAAGAATTAAATATTCAAGACAAACATGCAATTTTCTTAGGTCAAGAAGATAAAAGTATTTGAGAGGCTCTTCCAAACTCAAATAAGTATCATGCTCAGAGTTAAAACCTAACATTCCTGTATGATTTTTAAAGATCAAGCAAGCATTGGGCTCCTTCTCTAAATGGCCATTAAATGAACCATATACTTATGCATGCTAGACTAGTGTCTGAACATACATATATAATCAAAGAACGGTAGAGATTGTAAATAAAAAGTCTTAATGTTTTGCTTAATTATCTAATTCCAACATATTAGTAATTAGTAATTAGGTGAAAGAAAAGATTTACTTCAAGAGGAGCAATCCAAATGAAAGACTTCTAAATCTAGGTGTTGTGTTAATTTATTCAAGAGTTAAAACTATTGAGATTAGTAGACGCGTTGATGAAATCTACTCCTTAGGGCATCTCATTGTTGAAAATCTCCATATTTTATCTTTTATTACTTTCTTAGATTAGTTTACTTTACTTATATCTCTGAATAACTAAAAGATTATGAAACTAATTCCCTGAGAATGTACTCGACCAATACTGCTTTAACTATGTTATGATTTCATATGTGCGCTTGTGCGACATCGATGGCAAGCATCATGCCGGTGTAAAAGTTTTCTCTTTTGGCCACGTTCCTCTCCCCTTCAAATAAATTTATTGTTGTTATCACTGAAGGTCAGTTGCACTTGCTCGTTTTGGTTATTTTTTTAAAAATGCGATATTAATCTTATTTTCCCTATAGTTTTTTTTTTAATTATACCTTTAAAATGTGCTTCATTGTCATTTTTACCATCTTTATCATTGTAGCTTTAAAAGATCACAACTTTGTCTATTTAAGTGACGAATGTCATCGCATTGATAATGACGTAAGCGTATTAGATATTTATGAGAAGTACTTTGCCTCTTTTTACACAACCATAGTGCTTAAGAAATCTTTTGTTATTCTTCAAAAAGAAAAGGAAAAAAAAACAAAGAAATCTTTTGTTAAACATTTAAATGGCCTAAACAAATACTGTTCGTATTAAAAGGCAAAAAAAAATAATAATAATAATAAATAAATAAATAAATAAAAAAGAAAAAAAAGAGAAAGAAACCTTCTTTAATTGGCCATAAGTTAGAACAAAAGTTAGTATTGTTATGAAGTAAAAAATGCAAATGTCGTATGTGTGCGCGCGCACGTGTGTTTAATACTATTTTAAACCTTTAATTTACTCTTAATTTCTTCTCTTTATTGTATGTTATTCAGATGTGTTAATTATAGTCCAAATATTATGCAAACCTTAATGTATAATCTCTACATTTCATTATCTAAATATTGTAAAGGGGTACTTTTGATATATTACTTTTCTTCAAGGGTAAATGATTAAACAAGACTTTATTTATGAAAAATGAAATAGGCCCATCCTCCATTATATGTTCAAAACTTGAAGACCAATAGCTGCAAGTGAATTGGGCTCTCCAGGCTCAATCAAGTTAGGTCCCAATTTGCTATGAAGCAAATCTATTTTTTTTTTTTTCAGATATTTGAAAAAGAGGAGGACAAAAGGGAATATTTTTAGAAATGGGTTAACTTAGTAAAATAATTGGTTAATTCAATCGATATTATCTAAAAAGTGTCATAAGAAAAATTTTGATTTTCCTTTTTGCCCATTTTAAGTGATGGAGGTGATTCTAGGAAATTTCACATTTAAAATATTAAATAAATTTCTCCCCTAATTTTTTCCACTCACACATTGAATTAATAAAAGAAAAATCCCTAGTTTTTGGCATTTCCACTTAAATGATGATAGATTTTTTTTTTTCACATTTATATTACAAAAGATATGAAAAATAAAAAATATAAAATTAAAAAATAAAAATATATATACTATTAAAAAATCACAAAAACTCATGTTAAAAAAAAGATAAAATCTTATAAATAAAAAAGTCCAAAAAATATTTACACTTTATAGCAAAAAATTCCAAAAGTGCTTTGTACGTTTGGAACTTTTTGTTATAAAGTGTAAATATTTTTAAATATTTTTTATATTTAAAAAAACCGAAAAACATAAATAAAAAGTAAAGAATCTAATATTATCTAAATCTAAAATCTAAAAGGGATATGAAAAAAAATTAAAAATACAAAAAAAAAAAATCTACATACTATTAAAAATCATAAAAGTCATCTTAAAAATAAATAATAAAAAAACTATTTACTATCTAAATCTAATCTAGAATGTGAAAGGGTCTATGAAAAAAATATTGATATTTATCTATGAAGCACAGACACAGATACGGGTACACGATAGGATACGGCGATTCGTCAATTTCTAAAAAAACTACGATACGGATTCGTCTAAGGATATGTCATTTTTTATATTTTTTTAATATATATATTTCTAAAAAACAAGGATATTGATACATTGAAAATACATTTTTTTTTCTTAAAAAAATCTAGGAATAGATAAATTTAACAAACAAGTTAATAACAACAGTACAAAATAGCATACAAATACTGAAATACAATACAATACAAACAAAAAAAAAAAAATTAAGATGTAGTACAATAGTTAATAAAATGAAATAAAAAAGTGATCATATTACAAAGAAGAAGAAGAAGATTAGAGGGAGAAGTATGAAGATAAACGAAGAACTTTTTCGTTGAATTGTTGAAGATATCCAAATGATTTATATTTTGGTGGACTTTGTGGGAAATCAAATGTGAAGATAAAGATTAGATGATTCTAAGGTTTGGTCTTTTATTTATTTATTTTTCCCTTTTAGTTATAGACTCGAGTAGTGAGCTTTTCAAATAGGTTGTCTAGTTTTAGATTGGGAAAGATTAGATGTGTTAGTTGTCTTTTTTCTCCAAAAAAAAGGTACGCGTAGAAATAGATATGTCAAATTGTGTATCAGATACGTATCTGGAAAGTATCTGGAAGTATCGGTATCCTATACGTGTCTAATGCGGATTCTTTGCCTCACATGAAATATCATACTTCATAGATATCTATCTATTTTTTTGGCATTCACGTTGAAGTGAGATTGTTGAAGTGAAAATATATATTTTTTAAAAAAAATTATCTAAAAAATAATCCATGTTAACAAAATATAAGTTTTAATAAAAGAAATCTAGATTTAAATTTTATATATAATCTCTTGTTTTCTAAAAACGTCGGGAGTGAAAATCTCATTTTATCTAAAAATAATAATAATTGAGGTTAAAAAAATTTTCAAAAAAAAAAAAAAAAAGAAAACACTAATATCATTTTATCTAAATAATTATTTCTAATAGTTTTATAATTTATAAATATATTTGATTTCAATGAAAAGAAAATATAATCATGATTTGAAACTATATTTTCTCTACAAATAGCTAAATTAAACCTCTTTCAATTTAACTCCTCTCTTTTCTTTTTTTTCTCTTTTTAAATTAATTTTTATTAACTCGCTATCCTAATTTTTTTTTAGAAATTTGGTTGGTAGCATTATGTTTTTTTTTTTTTTTAATTTCGTTAATGGTAATATCGTTCCCAACATTTATTTTTTTCTTCTTTAAGCTTTAACTTTAGAGTAGACATTACCTTAAAATTTTTTGCATCAAGTATCTTTCTTCAGTTCTATGTCTAAAAGAAGATATCACATTTGCCTCTCTCTTTTGTTTAGCATATGTCATTTTCTTCTTTTTTTTGTTGAACATATATTCTCTTTTTCAGTGATGATTTAATATTATTGTAAATTTTTATATGCCTTTGTAGCTCTTTTTTCTATACTCACAAATTCACCTATTGATTTTCACATATTGAAAAGGTGGAGAAGACGACCTTGTTTTTGAGGTTCGAGAAACTTGTCGAGGTTCAAGCAATTTAGAGATCGGCAGATTGACAAAGTAGAGAATGTTTGATTGTTTTATTTTGTAGTTTGTTTCGTTTTTTAACTTTTGTAAATGCACACCAATGAGTGAGTGTGTAATAATTTACTATTTTTTATATGTTTTTGTACATTTTTTTTATTCACTTTTCGAATATGTTGTAAATACATATACCAATTCATCTTTGTATAATTTTGAAATTATTTAAAAATAAAAATAAAGTTTACAATTAGGAGGAAGTCATTGTAAATCTACAAAGAAAAAAAGAATTAGTTTTAGTAACATTTAATAAAATTGATGTATTTTTCAAAGACTTTCTAAAAACTTTCGATAAATGTATATTTTCTTCAAAGGTTTTAATAATCTTCGATAAAATATGGTTGAAATAGTCCAACTTTATTGTAGTGATTATATTTATTTTAAAACACACACATATATATAATCTTTTGTACTCATAATATTTATATATAATTTTTTTTAGTATAAAAATTGTATATGAATTTGTTGGGGTTTATACCCTAAATCTTGTAGTTTATAATGTATAAATAAAATTTATTTATTTAATAAAATAAAGAGAAATTTTATTTGTCCTTTAGACTTATGTAACTCAATCCAATAAACTACAAGATTTAATATATAAGGTTGGGTACAATATCCAAGTAACACTATGGATACGACCCACTTTGTAAGTGTTTCAAATAATGTAAGTGTTACACATGACTTGATCCAATTCGTGTTGGGATTGATGTCCTAAATCTCGTAGAGTCCTATAATTGTAACATTTTATTTATGTAATAAAATATTTGATGTTTTATTTCAAAATTAGTTGCATTAACCACAAACCAATAAACTAACATCCAAGGTTATCTTGTAGCTTAAATATGTAAGTAGAGACATACGGGTGGATTATGTTTAAGTGATAACCTAAATGGTCTATAGTAGATGGATAAGGCTGGATACCTTATCCTGTTGACACTACGAGTATGACCCGTTTTGTAGATGTTACAATTGTTGTAAAGTGCTACAAATGATCTGATCCTGATCATTCATATGAAGACATATGAGCGGGGATATTTTATACAAAGGAGATTGTATAAGACCGGACCACGAAATGTTTAGTCTCATTATATAACATCGTTCATAATAGAGACTTACATTTCACTAGGATGACCATAGGTAACATGACTTGAATTCTGAGTTAGTTGTGAACTGAGCCTACGAAGGCGATCTTTTGATTTGTATGGGTCAGAATGGCCAGATTGCCAACTTAACAAGCCTACCATTTTGAGGATTCATCTGATTGGGAAGCTGAGAATACAACTACACAAGTAGGAATTCACTCATTCCCCAAGGTCGGGGTAAGTAGATAAATTGTTCCCTTAATGACTGATTCCGGGGCTTGAATAATGTGGTGTCACACCCTCTCCTGGCTGGAGAGGGGTTTGTCATAGTTAGACTATGATTTATTGTTAATTAGAGGGAATCAGTGGTACTTAAGAAGTTAGATGTAACTACAGGGGCAAAACGATATTTTTTGCCTAGCTGTACTTGCAAGCAATTTGTGAAAGGTTATCGTACTGTTGATTGGTTATATCCAATTGAAGAAAATCAAACATGAGGATTTCCATGAGCAGTGGAAGATCGTTCCAAATTCCATTTGAATGAACACAATCAATTACAGTCTAAGAACGGAAACTAACAGGTCATGCAAAACTAGAAATGACAACATGCTTTAAGATGATATAAGGGATAGAGGATGCATACCTTTGAAGAACCATTCTTCACGAATCTCTCGATCAATCTCCAAGCGTCCAAGAACAGCAACTCTCGAATGCAACAAATAGACTGCTACCAACAACATGAACACAGCCTCCATGAAACCAATCGATCCACGAACTGAGTGAGGACACCACCACAATGGCTATCTTGGTATTCTCGGTGTGAGATTCCAGAAGTTGTGGGCTCTGTATGATCTTCGCTTGAGGAAGAGACTGGAGGACAATGATCGTGTAGACGATCGAGCAAGTGGGAAATAGGAAGCTGTTTATCGTATAGACAATGTGCTCGATCGTGTAGTAAACGACAGCGTATCATATAGACTTACCACTCGATCGTTTAGCTACGATCAGCCAAATGACTATCATATAGTCAAAGGTGCACGATCATTTGGTCTTTGTCAGCTATCGCTTAGTGAAACACTTTCACTTGATAGCTTATCCATGAGAACTTTCCGAATCGAGTTACTCTTTAATTTTAGGAAAACAATTTTCCTTTTTATCTCACGATTATCATAAAACCACCAATAACCTCCCACTCAATCGGTTATTAGAAAAAAAGAAATTAATTATCATATAATTAATATATTATAAATAAATATGATAACCAACTTGCCATATTATATTTATAACCTATAGTTTTAATATTTCATCTCATGAAACATACAAACCATAGTTCTTTTTATATTTTATGGTACTTAATGTAAATCATATTTACATTAATCCTCCACCTGATGTATCTCATACATCACACCAATTATATCATATATAATTGAATTTCCTCTTGTTAATTTGAACACTTCAAACTAACCCCAAGAACTAATTCTCAACTTGAATCCATTGAGCTACCAAGGGGACCTTTTGAACTTGTAGCTTGAAGCTCAACGGTACGTGAATAACTGACTAAACTCTTTAGCCACGAGATCCACCATCCATTAACTACCAGGCACTTTACTAAAGACCGAAAATTGCACTCTTCTCACTATAGATATATTTCTGTGTCCATATCAACCAATGAACAATGCGATAACCCTTCACAAATTGTTCGTAAGTACAGCTGGGCCAATTCATCATTTTTCCCCTGTAGTTACATCTAACTCCTTAAGTACCATTGATTCCTCTAATGAACAATAAGTCATAGTCTTATTATGACTGGGTCTTCTCTTCCAAAGAGAGGATGTGGCCACTATGTTCAAGACCCAGAATCAGCCTTTAAGGGAGTAATCTATCTACCTACCCCTACTTCGCGGAAGGAGTGAATTTCATCTTGTGTAATTGAGTTCCCAACTCCCCAATCAGACAAATCTCCAAAAAGGTAGGCTTGTTGAGTTGGCAATCTGGCCACTCTCACCCATACTAATCAAAGGACCACACTCATAGGTAGAAGTTTCCAAAACACTTAGGATTAAGGTCATATCACCTATGGTCGTTTAAGTGATATGTAAGTCTCAAGTATCAACGACGTTATATAAAGAGACGAATCATCTCATGGTCCGATCTTATACAAACTCTTTGTATAGGACACCTCCACTTGCATGTCTCCACATGAATGGTTAGGATCAGACCATCTGTAGTAGTTCACAACACTTGTAAACCTCTACAAAGCGGATCGTATCCGTAGTGTCACAAAGATAAGGTATCCCTCCTTTATCCTTATACTACAGACCTTTTAGGTTATTACTTAAGGCATGATCCACTTGTATATCTCATATACATGCTTAAGTTTACATACAATAACCACAGATCTTTGTTTATTGGATATGAGTAAATGCAAATAAAATAACTCTTATTTTATTCATAAAAATGTGTACAATGTTTACAAACTACAAGACTCCAGGAGAATTAGGACACCAATCCCAACATCAATGGACACAGAAATATATTTGTAGTGCGAATAGTGCAGTTGACAGTTTTTAGTGAAGTGCTTGTCAGTTACAGATGGTGAATAATTTAAATTAAAGAGTTTAATTAATTATTCACGTACCATTGGAGCTTCAAGCTACAGGTCCATGAGGTCCCCTCGGTAGCTCAACGAGTTTTTAGTGAGAATTAGTTTTTGATTAATTTGAATTGTTCAAATTAGTTGAGGGAATTAATTATATGTGATATAATTAATTTAATTTAATTATATATGATATAATTACTATAATGTATTATATACATTATAATATTAAGTATTTATGAGAGGAAATAAATATTTGAATATGATTTAAATATTAATTATATGAATTGGATTCATATGGTTAAAATTAATATAAATGTGATTTACATTAACAAGCCATTGATGAGAGAAAGGTATCTTATATTTGATATAACATATAGTTTAATATATATTATATGATAAGATAGTTATCATATGAATATATATTAAATAATTTATTAAATAAATAAATTTAATTTATTTATTTTTAGAATTAATGATTATTTGGAAGGGAGTTATACCTCCCTCCCTCCTCTTTCTCTTCAGATCATGTATGTGGGTTGGTTACACTTTCTTCTTCTCTGTGTGGTGAAGGAAAGAAAGAGTGAAAAAGCTCACAGTGTATGTTCTAAGATCTCAGACTCTTCCTCTCTTCTCCTTTCTCAATCCCTTCCCTCACCAAAATAGTTAGAGCCCACTCCTTCTGGATTCTCATCTAAAGAATACGAGGGTTGCTTTTGTGGTAGTGTGTCTTTTTAGTGTTCATGATTTTCACATTGAAGAGGAAACGTGAAGATTTTGTTCTTCAAGGGTAAGTCTTCTATTCCATTTTTCTCTTCTTAATCTCAAGCATGTTGTATGTTTTGTTTAATTAAATGCATGATTTGTTTTTTTTTTTTCTATAAAAATTGCGTTCTACAAATGTTTTGAGAATTGGACGATCTGCTTCCGCTGCGCACCTTTCACAGGGATCCTTCAATTTGTTTATGTATAGACATGTGAGTGGGGGTATCCTGCACAAAGAGTTTATATAAGATCAGACCGTGAAATAATTAATCTATCTTTGTAACACCTTTTACTGAAGAGATTAATATTTCATAGGATGATCATATGTAATTTGATCTCTATTCTGAGTGAGTTATGAACTCCTGCCTTGAAGGTTTGTCCTTTGATTTGTATGGGTGAGAGTGGCTCATGTCGCCGACTCAATAAGCCTATCATTTTGGGGATAGAGTCGAGTGGGAAGCTGGGAACATAACTACACTAGATGGAATTCACACCTTTACGACTTTAGGGTAAGTAAATGAGTTGTTCCCTTAAGTGTTGACTCCAAGTATTGAACAATGAGGCCCCTCATTTCATTGGCCCGAAAGAGATTTTGTTTATAATTGGATTATAAACAGGGATAAGTTGGGACTTAAGGAGCAAGAGGTAATTACAGGGGTAAAATGATAATCTGACCCTATTGTAACTACGAACGACTCTTGAAAGATCAACTTACTGGTAATGGTTATATACATGGACATAGAAATATTCTACTGTGCAAAAGTGCAACTATGGATTTTTAGTGGAGTGACCCATGGTTAATAAATGTTGACTAATTTAATTAAAGGGTTTAATTAATTAATCTCGAATCATTGGAACTTCTAATATGTAGGTCCATTAGGTCCCTTACTAGTTTAGGTAAAATAATGATTAATTAGTTTTGGAAGAATTTGAATTGTTCAAATTATAAGGGAATATATGTTAATTGTATATGATACAATTAATATAAAGTATATAGTTACATTATATTATAAAGTTAATTTTGAACAAAATTAAAGTATGCGATAATAATGTCTTTAAATAAGATTCAAATATTAAATAATATAAATGAGATTCATATTAAAATTATAGGTTAAATTTAATATGAATGGGATACAAATTAAGAGGAAATAAATTTGTATATGATTCAAAAGTCATATTAATTAAATATATGATATTTAATTAATTAAAATTAATTAATTGGATTACTTAATAATAATAACTCCTCTACAATTAGAGAGGAGTTAGTTGCAGAGATCGACAACGACCCTCCAACTATCTCCATAATGGTATGATATTGTCTACTTTAGGCATAACCTTCGTGGCTTTGCTTTTGAAACAACCAAAAAAGTCTCATACCAATGGTGATAATTGTCATCCCTTATATATCTATGATCCTTCCCTTATCTAACCAGTGTGAGACTTTGGTCGCATCCTCAATACTTAGTTTAGATGTTTAATCTTCTCTATATTTTTTGTAAATTCAAAATATAAATTAAAAGCACATACGATCAATTGCTTTCCTATAGAAATTCAATTCCTTCAAAATCATGTTAAACTCTGTACTTACGAAGAGATATTAAATTTGTGGTTTCAAATTATGTTTGGGGTCCAAAATTTTTTAGTTGAAATGAGTATTCATGGGAGATGCTATTCCCACTTTAATTTCCATTAAACTATTTGACGAGGAATCAACATCCTCAATTTAAGTTCCATTAAATAATTTGTTATTGTTATTATTATTATTCATTCACTCCATTGTGCTTATAGTTATCCTTTGGCAACTTGTTAAAATATCTACTATAATATGCCAAAGAATATCCAAAGATTATTATTTAGGATAAATAAGAACTTTATAGTTAAAATTTTGGACTTGGTTTCAATTAGGTTAGTATGATTTTGTTAAGTTTCATACTTAGTCCAAACAAATTTTTACACCCACAACCCTATATTATTATAAACATATTACGCAAGCAAATCCATTAATATGTATTCAATATCAAGAGTACGTAAAATACCATAACATATTATATAAATTTTCTATGCTTTTAAGTCGGTGGTTAGAAAATAAGATACCTTTTTTCTATTAATCAATTGATAATTATTATAACACCATAACATAGTTTTGAAAATTTTAATTAATAAATCACATAGTTTGTCTTTTATTATTATTGTTATATTTAATAAAATGTGATGTAGTTGAGAATTATTCTTTAGACATTTATTCTCTTACTAAAATTCTATTGTTTTTTATTGACGTTAAAATGAGTCAAACAAAATTTTTTTTTTTTTTTAAGATCTCGTTTTAATATGTTCGAGGAGTGGGATTCTAAAGTTTTAACTTAATATAATATAAATATAGTTTTCCATTAAAATTTTAAATTTTAAAGCATATGTTAAAATATTCATCTAAACCATATAGTATGTAACATACATACAATTTTTCTTGCATTTAAAAAGTTAAAAGGTTTCTAGGTTTTGTTTTTTAATTCCAAAAACATGTAAGAATACTGTAAGGATTCAAGCTTTTGACCTATTAATCAATGATATATACGTACTAATTGAGTTATTCTCGAGTTGGTTTGACTCTAAAAGATATAATATCAATAATGACAGTTTTATCTTTTATGTTTATGTATACACCGATGAATGCATCCAAATAAAAGTTTAAAGATATTATTTTCAATTTTGACTTAAATGGAAACAACTTTTTTCTTTCTAAGTTCTTTTATATAATGATGGTCGTCAATAATTTTTTTAATTGAACCCTTCCTTTTTCAAGTCCCTTATATGACTAAAAATTTCTTGTGTGGTCATGGAATGATTAATTTTTGAATTTAAAACAATAATATATATAAGATAGAAAAACAAATAACCCATGAAATTTACTATATTATTTTGAACAGAACTTAAATAATTAATCAACAATGACAATTTAAAAATAATAAAAGATCATAATTTAAAAATAACTTTCACTTTATTATGTTGTACTAATATCTTAAAAGTTAATATTTATTAAATTACAATTTTAGTCTTTAAACATTCGATAATATTGTATCTAATTTAGTAAGTATTAAATTTTGTTTCTATCATTTAACTTGATTAATGTTTACCTATCATGTTAACTCTATGTATTATTTATGAAATAATGATGTGAACCTAATGAGAATATTCATATTCATTTTGGGCAAACACAACATAACCATACAAGTTTTATGGTTTAGACAACAAAGTCATCACTTCACCTCAATATAACATGACATGTCAATTCAAGTATAGTCTAATGAATAATATAATGATTATCATTTCAAATGTTGATTGTTCAATCTTCACTCATGCAATTATTGAATTAAACGAAAAAAACTCATATGACGTAACACAAGTTTTAAAAACATTATTTTATATGAAACTACCACAATCTAGTTATATCTTATAAGAACCGTTGGATGTAGATTGAATAATGTTTCAATTCATAATAACTATAAATATGGATCTGATGGATATTTCTCTCTAAATATCTAGTTGCCTTTTAAATAATTGCTCCAAGTTTTGAACTTTCTTTGATCCCATTGTGTTTGGTGTCCCAAACTATTTCCTATATATTATATTTTCAAAAACATGATGATATTTCATATGAATGGAATTAATTGATTTGAACCCCCCAAACAAGAAAAAAACTTTATGTGAACGTTGACAGCTAATACTTTTAGCTAAAAAAAACTGTTTTTTTTTTTTAAAGTTTTAGAGATGTGAAGCTCATACCTTTTAATCTAATTCCTGCTTTGAGATATTTTTATATTGACATTTAAACGTATTTAATATTTTTTTTATTAAATTTTTAATTTTATGTCAAATAGATGTTTTATTTTTTTAAAAAATTTTGTGTCTAATAAATCATTGATCTACTCAACGTTTTTTTAATTCACAAACTCATTTGACACAAAATTAAAAGTTTTAAGGTCCCATTAAACTAACAACTTATATCTAATAAATCAATCAATTTAAAAAGATTGAAATTTCAATGATCTAGTGTATTTAAAGTTCACACTGTTAAAAGTTGAAACACCCATTAGTTAGTTTTTAAAGTTAAAGTACCTTTTACACTTAAATTTAAAAATTTATCGACTAAACTTGTAAACTAATTAACATTTAATAAGTTATTCGATCATTTATGTTGAACCAATAAGAAATGCTTGTTTGAATGATTGTGATTAGGACGGGACATTCTAATCCCAACCATTGATTAGGGTAAGGATGGATTCCTAAGTCTTTTTAATGGGAATAGTAAATACTAATATGCTATTTAACTCTTTGGGTCGACTATCTTTTTTTTAAATAATTATTTTACTTTTTCTCTTCTCTTTTATATTTTAACTATTGTGGGTTTTTTTTCTAATTATTATGATATTTTTTTTAACCCCACATTTGTCGGTTCCACACAACTCAATAACCTATTCCACTCTCCAAGCTTCTCTTAGAATATTTTTAAACTCCAAACAGATGAAGAAGACGAAATATTGTCGTGTTTCTTTAGTACAACAACTACGGGAATGGATATCAAATCTCCGATTGCTAATGAGAAAAGTCATATCAATTATCGTTAACTTAAGAGAGTCACGTCAAAAAACGATGAGACTATAGTTTGTTTGAAGCAATGTCAATCATTCATTGGCTGAAAAATAATGGAAAATATAATATAACAATAGAACAACATTGAGTCGCTGGTCAAATGGTGAAGAAGTAATGAGTGCGCCATGAAAATAAATTTTATTTTTTTATTAAAGCTTGGGACAGATGGATTCTCCTGAATGGCTTTTTGTTTTTCTAAATAATATAGATTTATCAAAATTTGACCTTTGTGTACCTTATGGACAACCTTGACGTTTAGCCCCAAACGAAAGCCGCCATACGTCGTCATTCAATATGGGCTTCTGTCTTTTTTACTTTCTTTTCTGTCTTTTTTGAGAATGAATTACTTTTTTATGTTAAAAATTGATAGAATCTTAAATTTTTAACAATTTAGTTTTTAATAATTAATTATTTAAGAGTACTTTCAATCTATTAAATTGAACTTACAGTAGCTATAAGAGCTAATGGAAGCTGATGAGAAAAACAATGAAGGTACAAAATTGTTGGATGAAAAATTTAATTATAAAAAATAAGAGGGCACCAACCTTTGGTTGACGAATTCTACATTAGAAAATTTTGATTTGGAAGCCTCCCTTATGTACTCGAACCTTGAGCTTTGGGTATGGGACCCAAAGGGTACCCATGTTTTGGAGAGAGTGAGGAGATAGGCCAATGTTGGTTTAGAGAACGTCCCACATGCACTACTGTCGCTGTTCAGTCGTGCACAACACGTGTGCTGTCTCTTATACACATCTAGATGTGTATAAGAGACAGATGCACTACTGTCGCTGTTCAGTCGTGCACAACACGTGTGTGTAAATATTATTATTTTTTATTATTATGTTTTAAAATCGAAAGAAAGAAAATGAAAAAACTTGGTCCTCCACGCACGTCTTCTGCGTGAGTCTTCCTGCCCCTCGACGTTCTGAGGTTGTCCACCTCTTTCTCACTCGACTGTTCCACGCTGAAGGCCTATAAAAGGCGTGGCCTTCAGCAGTTCATTCACATGGTTCTTCTTTCCACTTCCTTTCGAAAGTTCTCAGTTCTCCTCTTCTATTTTTCCACTCCACTTTCCGTTTTCCAAGTAGTTATTCAGAAAGGGTGTAATGGTGCATTTTTTATCGGGTTTTCTTTTTAGGTTGTTTTATCCTTGGGATGACATGACAGTATTTCTGACCTGCTTGCACACTTGGGCAGAGTCACGAAACGTCTTAAAGAGAGTGAGCTTCGCGACTCAGCCTATAACGAGCTTCTATTTTGTAGGTTTTATTCTTTGTTTGACCGTCGTGACCTGACTGTTTACTGCTGTCCTATTCATCGTCTGAGGGTCTTGCCGTTTCCAACAAAAACACATTCAGTTTCTTTCAAAACAAGTGCTTTCAAACCATTGAACTGACTTTGGATATTACTTGCTCTATCATATCCTTGTTTTCATAAACTAGCGATGTTTATCCCATGTTGAGAAAAAAAAATCATTTACGGCTTTCTTAAGTAATAGAGAACTTGTACCATTGATATGTATGATTCCAACAAATCATTCGATCACATAACCTTTATCCACATATCGCAATACAATTGACATTTGCTTCTTTGAAGATACATCTTTTGATTTGTCTATCAAGATAGAAAACTATTTGTCACTCATCTCTTTTATAACCGTATTAACAACTTCTACTGCAATGGAATGCACTATATATTTTTGAATATTGGCTGAAGTCAATTTCAAATTATCTGGAGAATTTTTCAAAGTCATGATTTCAATATCCTTATTATGGTTGCAACACCATTGTAAAAGTTCAAGAAAATTACCTTGATTCTTCGAATCATCTGTCTCATCATGTCCATAGAATGTAAGTCCTTGTCATAATAAAAATCGAATACTATTAATAAATGCATCTAATCGACTTCGATACTCAACTCGTGCTTGGTCAGACATCCTATTTAAAAAAGTCTCAATATGTTGTTTTTGTTTCAAAAGAGTCTCATTTACCCAAAGCCTTATGGTGTGCACTATTAGGACCACCAACATGAATATGAAATTTCTCTTTTTTCTTCCAATTAGAACATCATTCAATTAACAAAAAAGTCACCTCCTAACTCTTCACTTACTTCTGGTTTGAATTAGGAACATAAACAAAATACGACATCTTTTGAAATATTATATTCTAGCCAATTAGAATATTCCCTAAAAGCTGGGTTAAATCGCATGGACTTTGTACCAAATTTCTTAAGTGGAAAAGTATGATTTCAAGGCTGACAAGGACCTTTTAGCAAATATGCTCTTCAAACTTGATCTCAAATATTATAATTATAATAATAAATTTTGATTCTTAGACCAGGATCTACGGGTAGTTCTTGTAGATTGAATTCTATATAAGATCGATTAGAACCCAAAACATTTTCTTCTAAGATGATGTCTTTATTGTCTCTATTGTTGTTTTTCTTTTACAATATCTCTCCATATTAATTTTGAATTAACTCTACAAAAGTATTAATAATAAGAATATTACATTTTATTATATAGATTTAAAAGTATAAAAACTTAAAGTCTAAGAAGATTTTAAATCTTACTTGTCAAGTTCGTATATTCAAACGAGTGACAACAAATAATCCTCTAACTTGAACTCTGAAATTAATTTTAAAAACCAATAAGAGTGATGTGGATGTAACAATAACATGAAAACAAATGAAAATATATAAAGAGCAATGTGGATATAAAAATTATGTACAAGAAATTAATGGCACAATAAAAATGTCTCTCCATATTGAATTAGAGCTAACTCTAAAATTATTCACAATAAAAATATTAAAAACTATTATGTAGATTTAAAAATATAAGAACTAAAAAGTTTAAGAATAATTTCAAAATTACATATTGATGATATGATATGTATAGCCTAATGGGTAACCAAAAAACTATCTTGTACAACTCTAAAACTAATATATATAACAAAAATTACGTAGGAAAAGAAAAGTAAACATTACCTATTCAAAGAATGTTAATGAAAATTGAGATTAAAAACTTTTTTAATTTTTGAAGAAAAAAACTTCCACAGAAGATAAAGGAATGACATTGATTTTCTAATTTTTTGGAGACTGATTTGCAATTGAAGCATAAAACCTACTTTATATTTTAATTTCATATTTAGAATTAAAAAATTCCCACTTTTATTTCCATCAAATTGCAGCGAAATCTATTTTAAATTGGATTTTTGTTTTTTAAAAAAAAAGATAAACCAGTTTTTGAGCGTGACTTTAAAGTCAAAGTTAAAAAAAGATCAAGCAAGAATCAAACTATTCTCCTACAACTTCAATCAACCCCTTAATCACCGAGCCATAAAGAGGATTTGGTAATAAGAGCGCATTTATTAAATATATTATTAACTATTACATAAAAATTTATATTAAAAATACAAATACCGATAATTTTAGGGGGGACACGTACTCCCTATCCCTTATGTGACTCCACCCTTGCTTAGGCATAATATTTCCACCTCCAAATTTCTTTCTTTATTATCAACTTTTCACCGATGGTTTAAAAACATAATCTAAATTTTTAGAACTTAAAAAAACAGCTTTTAAAAAGTTGTTTTTGTTTTTAGAATTTGGCTAACAATTCAACCATTATACTTAAGAAATATGCAAATTATTGTAAGAAAATATTGATGAAATAAGTTTAATTTGCATAAACAAAAAACAAAAAACTGAGGCCCAATTTTGTAAGCATTTTGTTTTTTTTGTTTTTGTTTTTGAAAATTAAGTCTATGGACACTATTTTCACATCCAAATTTCTTTATTTATTATTTACTTTTCACAAATAGTTTAAAAAACTAAGCTATGAGAACTAAAAAAAGTAGCTTTCGAAAAGTTATTTTTATTTTTGGTATTTTATTAAGAATTCAACCATTATACTTAGAAGGGATGTAAATCATGGTAAAAAATGTGGATGAAATAGATCTAATTTTCAAAAACAAAAACTAAAAACCAAATGAATATCAAACGGGGCCTAAATTTTAAAATATTTTATTTTTATCTTTTTTAAGCATAACTGAGAAGGAAAGTACATATTAAAGTAAAAAATAAAATCATTCCCATGTTCATTAAATTAACAATATATATACATGAGACTTTATTCTAAACTTAATAAAAGCAATAATTTTTTTTTTTAAATTTTCAATTAGCCATATTCAAAATTATTTGTCTTTATTTTTCTACTCGATGCAAATAATTTGGGTTATTTAGATTTAGGGGGAGAGACTCATTCCACAATATTTTTTTTTTCCACATTGAAAAAAAAAGATACCTTTCTTGAAGAGACACATTCCTAAAAATATAATAAAATAATAAAACAAATTTCTATTATTTTTTTCATTCTTTTGACAACCTGAAACCCAACTCTTTTATTACTTATATTTTTACAGTTAATAATATTTCATTTGTTTAACTCTAAATCATTCTTAACTAAAATCAACTATCTCACTAATCTCGTTTTAATGTCATCTTGTTTAGGTCTATCTCAGTAAATATTTCATTGTCGAATTGGGTTCAATGGTCTATCTCAGTTAATGATATCGTTGTCGAATCGGGTTCAATGGTCATCTCATTCAAGTCTATCTTAGTAAATATTTCAGGGACTTCATGGACGCTATAAAATTGACTAGGTAGTTGATCTAGATCGATGTCATCATCGTCTATTTCAACTTCTTCGTCATTTGTGGCAATAGTTGGATCACAATGCTCATCCTCCACATCGTGACTTTCCAACTCAACAGTAGTTTCAACCTCTTCTCTCGTTAATGCTGGACATGGGATATATACAATTCAAATCTATTTGGAGGGTATGGAGCGTTGCTCATCATGAACCGTACATCAGTCTCACTTCATAATGAGATGGAGATATAGAAAGTAGATCCCGCTACGTAACTACCCTATCTAAATATTACCTCTACCCATCATCTCTATTTATGGATAATGCATCACATAATCTATCGATTGATGTGTTGAAATCAACTTGACGATGCATGTTTATACGAAGAGATGGTTGCCTATCATATTCTATCCCATTTTGCCCATTAACAATGTTTTCGTGCATATAACATAAAAATTCCACAATGTCTATCGTAGTTTGGCAAATGCAATCTAATATTTATCATAATATTTGTAAGTATATATTAGGCCAACTATATTAATTTGTTATTACTATTTTTTAAAAATATGTAAAAATAAAGGAATGTTTTTTTTTTAAAAAAAATAATATCTACCATAAAAAAAATAATAATAAAAAATAGATACAAAATCACGATAAATATTGTTACTAAAGACATGCATCATCATTTGACCATAAATCAATGATAAATATTCATTTATATTGACATGAATCTTTGCTATTTATTATCATAAAATTTACAATATTAAGGTGAATAATCCAAAATAAATTGATTAGATAAACAGAAAGCATAACAACAACAACAACACAATATTACTAACAATAACATGAACATGAACATTAACATTCAAACATTCAATATTCAATAATTAATCCATTATAAGATACAACGTTTTAGTAATATCACTATTTTTTTTCCATTAGAACATATTCTTAATTTTACATTAAAAACTACTAATAACTTTTAAAATTTTGGCAAAATGAAAAAAATAAATAAATATAAATTTTACATTTAAAAATATTTATTTTTTTTCATTAAGAACATATTTAAATACCTATTTTTAGATTTCGTTCAAATTTTCTTTCAATGTGAATTAAAAATTTTTTATTTTTAAAATTTGAGTTTCATTATTTTTACTAAAAGTATGAAAAAAAAAACGTTATTTTTACTATGTAATATTTTTTTTTATTAATGAATTTTTTATATGTTTAAACATAAATAATTTGAGACTATGATGTAATATTTTAAAAATCATAGTTGAACATTCTAAACTATATTTTAAAAGAAATTATCATAATTTGATGTGCATAAGAAATAGGTTGGATTTATTTTGAACAAAGTGTGAGTTGCTTTAGATCAAAATGTGAGTTGTTTAGAAATATGCATAAGAAATAGGTTAGAAAATTTTTACTTCTTTTTGAAAAAAGTGTGAGTTGTTTGATTCCATTTAAAATATCTAACTAAAATTTTTCATCCTAAAAAATAAAAAATACCAAAGTAGCAATAAAATTGCAAGGCAATTATTTTTAAAGAAATAGATCAAAACCAAAGAAGACATACTTATAGTTTATTATATTTAACCAAAGAAGACATACTCATTTTGATAGCTAAATACCAACTAAATACCAACCAAATACCAACCAGAAAAGTAACAACAGAGTACAACCAAATACCAAATAAAAGTGGACTACATTAAAATTTATTATATTTAATAGAGTTATTTTTAATACTTCACCCCAACATATATAACATAATGTTAATCACATGTAATTCTCCCATATGATAACCCATTATAAAAAACATATCAACTTATTAAAACAAAAATATTGCATATTACCAAAAAAACTTTGCACCTTACCAAATATTGTAACTTACCAAAAAACTTTGAATAATATCCATAGTAACAAAATAAACATTAAAAAAATCAGTCAAAATTATCAAAAAAAACTTAATTCAAAGTTAAATAACACAAATATATCAACTTACCAAATAAAGTACTACATTGAAACAAATTAATGATATGAAGGTGGAAATGAAGGTAGAAAATGATCGGTATTTGAAAATAAATGAAGATGGTGGAAGAAATGAAGGAAATTTTGTTTTGGGTGAAAATGAAATGAGGGCTTCAGTGATGAATGGAAAGATGAAATGAGAGTTTCAGTGAAGGAGAAGATGAAATCGGTGAAGGAAAAGATGAAATCGGTGAAGGAGAAGATGAAATCGGTGGAAGGAATGAAGGAAAGTTGAATTTTTATGGTAGAATGAGGGGGAAGACGACAAAATTGGCAGACGCATTCTGACCGCGCACGTTAGAGTGAATTGTTCAACATACACATTTTGACCATTTTATTTATTTATTTTTTTAATGTGGCGTATAAAATAAAAATAATAATAAAATATTACTGAATGCGTCTTTTGAAGAGACGCATTCGGATGGGGATAAAAAAGTCCACCTTTCTCCTAAATAAGTTTGAAACCCCTCATTTTTCCTAATTTCAATGATATTTTGAGATTTTAAAAAAATTTAGGGAAATTCCGAAATTTTTTGTTAATATTCTGATTCCCCCGTTTCTACAAAATTTTGATATTTCCAAAAAAATTTGAGAAATTTTGACATTTCGAGAAAATTTCGATTTTTTTAATCAACTACGTTAGCTCCAATTATAAGATCCTGGTTGCACACAATTCTATAATTTCACATACTAATGTCATTTTCAACAAATGATTAAGCACTTTTTATTTGTTATTTTTTTTAGTTTCCAACTTTTTCAATTTTTGCTTTATTTTTCACAAAAAAAAAAAACTTTTCTTTCTAAAGAAATTGAATTTGAAAAAACCCAAAAAATAACAATATTTATTTTTAACCTCATTCAAACTTTTTTCAATAAATGTTCACACTATTTCACCTCATAATTGAAATTATGTGAGTTTTATTTTCTTTAATCATCTAAAATTTCATATTTTTCACATCATTTCACTTCAAAATATTTCTAAACTTTATATTATTTTATATTTCTTTTTTAAATTTATGTTCTTGCATCAACATTTACACAAACATTTACAGTAGACATCTAAATTTTGTCATACTTTATATAAATTATAGTCTAATTAAGTCAACAATCAAAATTTCATTAATTAATTATAATAATTTCCATCAATTTTCATAATTTTTTCCAAAATTTTCATCGATATTCTATAAAATTGGGACCTTCATATTTCCATCAACATTTCGAACCTTGCTTATAATATACATATACAAGCGCATCATATATCTACCTATCCTATTTAGAAATAAGTAAAACTCACAATTAAAGACGATGGAAGATATATGTCTTTTGCTTGGTTTTTAAATAAAATAAAATAAAATAGAATAAGAAAAAAAAATCAGAGAAAGAATGAAGAGAAAATGTGATGTGGGAAAAAATGAAAATGAAAAGTAGAGGAGAAATGTTGAGTTGGATTAGAGAGGAAAAAGTGTGGGAGAGAGAAGACGAATGATATGAGAGAAGAAGCAAAAGAGATTTTTGTGTGAAGTGGAGAAAACAATAAAGGGTATACGTGGGATGAGAGGAGGCATTGATTGAGAAAGAAAACAAAAGTTTGAGAGGAACATCCACTCAAAATTTCTTTTTTCCCTTCAAATATCTCAATGGTTTCTAATTTAGATAAAATTTAAATTTTAAATATTTTTGAAAAATAAAATTAATGAAATTGCAACCAAATGAAGAAGACTACACAGTCTAAGATTAAGGCAAAATCAAAATACAAACATAACCAAAGGAACTAAGAGAAACAAGAGAAAAAAGAAAAAAGACGTACATAGTTCAAGGAATTGGTTTCAAGGAGGAAAACCTACTTGAGTCCCTCAATAAAAGCCCCAAGCCTTTGCAAACAAGAAACAAAAACCTCAGATTGCACAACTTGGGGAGGATGTAAGGTAGCTCTATCGACACAAAGATTTCCTTCACGCCAAATATTATATATGATGACACATTAAGTAACACCGAACTTTACGCCTCAGCTCATTGTTAGCACTAAAGTGAAATATCCAAATAAGTTTCATTTCTCAAAAAGCAATCCTATGGGAGCAGGCATTCTACAAGAGCATGCCTCCTAGACAACCGGACTAGAAAGATAATCAAAGAATATAATGGATTGATTTTAAAAGTATATGCTTTAACGGCTTCTTTCTAAAATTGGATAGATCAATCTTTTTTCATGTAAAAAAAAAAAAAAAATCTTCCAAATACCTTAATTTTGAAATTTTAAAAACTAAATAAAAACTAAAAGTTCTAAGTCTCAAAATCAAAATGATTAATTTCTGTTTGTAAATTCAGGGAATGAATAAGTTCACCACCTAGAAACCAAAAGTGTAGTTTATCCAAGAAAAAAAATATATTTGACATGATTATGGTCTAACCATTTCTTTTAATATTTAGTTTGAGACTGTGGCAGATTTTAAAATAATAGAGGGCAATTGTGTTTTTAGAATTATTTTTTAAACGAGGTAAAATGTGTTTAGTAAATTTCAATTTTAAATAATAAAAAGCAGTTGTTGTATTTGTTATGTTAATACAAATGGATGTGATTTAGTTACATGGATCAGAGTATACTTATTATTTTAATCATTTTCATACTAATATTTCAATTTATAATTTACTATAGAAAAGATATCCTTTTAGTTCCTATGTTTTGGATCTATTTAATTTCTATTTGGTCTCTAGAATTCCAAATATTACACCTTTAATCCTTAAATTATAAGTTTGTTTCATTTAGTCCCTAGGTTAAATGTTATAATTTTATTTTTGAGATTTGAGTTTTATTTTAATTTGGTCCATAATTTATTTCAATATTTACACTTTTTAACCTCGAACTTTCACTATACTCGCTTTATATCTCTAGTGTTATCGTCCATTAATTAATTCAAAAGAAGTATAATTAATTAAGCTTCACTATTTTTTATCTAATTAAAAATAAGTTTAAAACTTTACTTCTCAACTATTTAAAAATAATTAATAAATATCATTATATAATTTTTCATGCTTTTCTCTTTAAAATGACCCTCTCTTTATTCTTAAGTTATAGAATAGCTCAACTCGTGATGACATCTATTTCCATAAAGATATATCTCGTTGAAGCCAAAAGAGAAGAGAAGAAAACTCACAATTATGATTGACGGCTGGATTGTGACATAATAATATAACATTTAATATATAATTTTTCCTCTCTCTATAATCTCCCAACTTTAATCTTTATTGGTCTCCTGGATTATTCCCTCTCCCTCTCGATATTTCTAATATTTTAAATATGGAACCCCTTGAATTGAGTAAATCAAACAACATTATTACTACTAGTACTCCTACTCCTACTATTACTACTATTATTACTAATATTACTACGACTACTATTACGACTACGACGACGACTACTACTCCTACGACGATGACGATGACAACTACGACGATGACTACGACGACGACGATGACGACTACGACGATGACTACGACGACGACTATAGTAGTCCATATACTTACAATTTTTTATAAAATACAAAGTTTACATCATAAAATAATAAAAATTGACATCAAACTTTGATAATTTTTTTTTTTTTTTTTTTACGTTATTTGCAATTGAAAAGATTAGAGGATGGTAGAGATAAAACTTTTAAAGACTATTTGGTTTAAGGTTTTTATAGATACTTGAGAATAAAGGATGTCTGAAAATAAGATGTCTGGGATGCAATCAAAGATGACCGTGTTTGGTTATGCATGGAAATGCTATTAGAATTTTATTAACAAAAAGTATGTTTGTATTTAATTTATAAAATTAAGCATTAAAATCTTTTATAATTGTAATAGATTAATAAATTGACCATATAAAATGTTAGAAAAAGAGACAAAATATGATATATTCATAAAGAATACTATTTTTTTTAAAAAAAATATGATATGCTAATAATGAATGAAGTGATACAAATTAATAATAATAAATACTTAACTGATCAATAATGATTACATTTTCATAACAAATGATAAAATTAAAATTAATCTCAATAAATAATTACTTGGTTATTAAAAAAACAATAAAGTAATAAATTATTACTATTGACATATGAATTTTTGTACTAATTAAATTTAACTAATCCTAGTTATATATTGAAGATATTGTTGGCTAATAAATTATTAATTTATGTAAAAAAGTAATTGCATTCATTTAATAAAATTTTATATAAAAATAAGTTAAGTAAATATTTTAATAGATTATTATTGATTTATTAAAATAAATATTTATATTATTTTTATTAAATTAATATTAATCACTTAACTAATTGATTATATTTAAAGTGAAATTACATATAAAATAAAAACATATGAAGAAGGGGAAAAAGAAAATCCACCGTTTTGGAAGGAATAGAAAATTCTTATCTGTGGAAAATAAGAATGTCAGGGAATAGTTTATTCTTAAGCAAATGGTTGAAAACTATGAAACAAACCTGAAATTTGGATGCATGTGTCAATATCTATGCGGAAAACTATGCAATCAAACGACCCCTAAGAGAAATAAAATAGAGAGGTAGAGTAACACTCCAAAGAGGGAAAAATGTAACAAAATACTAATTCAGAGGGGTATAAAAATTTAGAGAAGAAAATTCAATAGAGATAATAAGAATTTAAAGATAAAGAAATAAAGTTATAGATATATGGGGGCTTTTCAAATATAGAAAAATAAGGAAAACTATTTACACAAAATAACAAAATTTAATATTCTTTGATAGGGCTAATAGAGGTTGATAGAAGTATATTAGTGTCTATCAGTGATTGAAACCTATAGAAGCCTATCATTGATACTATGTGATAGACGTTGATAGTCAGATTTTTTTTTTCTATTTCTATAAATAGTTTGACATTGTTTTTATTTGTGAAAATTTTTTAAATTATATTATAAATTTTTTTTTTGAAGAATGATTTATGGAGAATAAATTTATAGAGAGAAAAAAATATAGGAGTGAGGGAGAATAAATTTCAATATCATAGAGTTAAAGAAAAAAAATTAAATAGAGTTAAAAACTATCAGACAAAAAGAATAAGTGGAAAATGAACTTAAAAAAAAAGAAGAATAAAATTAGAGATAAACATCATAAAACTTCTAGAGATAAAATCAGTGGCAAATTCACAATCATCGAGTGATTTTTCATCATTACCAAACATCATTATTTTAGAATTTGCATTGCGTGGATCATATAATCCGAAAAAAGATTTCCAATATAGAGTTTAGATTAATTACCAAACACATATTCACGTATTTAAAAACATAAAATAGAATCTAAATTAATTGCATACCAAACATACTAAATATTAGGTTGAATATAAACTTTATTATTTTTTATTATTATATAATTAATAATTTAAATTAACAAAAAAGGATAGATTTTATAACCTAAAATACTATATTGTTTAATGGTTTTATTCTTTTAATATAATTTTACATTTAAAAATTTCAAACTTAAAATCTAAATACACTAAAAATATAAAATTACAGTTTTAGAATTTGCATTGCATGGATCATATAATCCGAAAAACAGTTTTCGAATACAAAGTTCATACTAATTACCAAAACACATATTCATTGATCTGAAAACATAAAATAGAATCTGAATTAATTGCATACCAAACAGTCGCTTTTAACTTTCTCCTAAACCGTGAGTGCAGACAGGTGATTCAACCAAGGATCCCACGACTTGCGGTGATCGGGTATGCGAAGGGGATATCGGACTTGTTAGCTCGGACATGAGATGCCAATGGCTAGTACATGTGCTTGATGGAAGCTTTAAGTTGCCAACTATAAAAGAAATGGAGGAGGAGATAAGGTTGTGGGAGATGAATATGAAGGAATATGCAGGGGAATACTTTTGGAGGTCTTGTGTTGGAATCAACAATATTTGGTACAATGATCAGCTTTGCAAGGATATGGGACGTAAATACTTGAGGAAGAAGACCATTTTGGATGAGCTTTTTCAACCTTATCTGCCTTCTGATTATGCAACTCTCAGCTACGAGAAAAAATGCAACTAAATATTTCATATCTCTTTAGCTAAAATAAAATAAGATAAATAATAATAAGAAGAAGACGACGTGATTTCTCTTATTATCCTTTCCTTTATGCATTATTCTCTCTATTTAGAATAAATTGGTCGAAGGAGTCGTTAAATTATTGTACTTGATAGTTCTGTACTGTTAGATGTATGAGAGAGAAATATTAAATATGTATCTTGAATTTATTGTCAAATTTTAAATATGTACATGCAACCTTTCTTATCATAAGGCAAGACAATCACATTATTGTGGACTTATTTTATTGCTAACCTATATATATATATACAGCTAGGGACAAATTTATCATAGGTTCAAGGGACTCGATCCCCACTCAACACCATTTTATATCAGTATAAAACAAAGTTATTTATTAATTATCAAAGTGGTCATCTGACACATAGGTCGAAGCTCCAATCTTTCCTCATTTGGCTCAAAAGTTCGAATCTTTTTGCATGCAATTCTTTTAAATTAAAATATACTGGATAAAATTATTTTTTAAGATTAAATTACAAATTTAGTCTTTAAATTGTAAAACTTACATTTATTTGGTCCATGAACTTTAAAATGTTTATAAACTTAAAATTTTAATTTATGTGTATTAGTCTTAAACTTTCAATTTTGTATCTAATAAATATCTGAAAACTTTCAAGTTTGTATTTAATAGAGTAATAGGTCATTAGTTGTTCAATAATTTTTAAAATTTTACTACTAAATACAACATTGAAAGTTTAAAGTTCATTAGATAAAAATTAAAATTTAAATCTAATAGATCAACTATTTTTTTTTTAAAAAAAGTAATCATATATGACATAAAAAAAATGTATCAAATATGAAATTGGAAGTTTAGATGTCTATTAGACATCTTTTCAGTTCATTTATATCTATACTATATTAAAAAGGGCAATGATGGAAGAATGTTTACAATTCCCTTTTGTCTTTATATTTTTTGCTAATGTCTATTTGAACTCATAATTGTTTAAACACTTTTGGGAAAAATGGAAATTACATAGGGGCAAATCATATAAAATCAAATAGGTGGGTAGAAAAAAATTGACTTTCCATTTCAAAAGCAAATAAAAAAAACACAAATCTTCTAGGACGTGTTTGTTTCAATATTTAGGATTGAATGAGTTAGACATCCCAAACCCAACCCTTGTTTGGGATAAGGATCTAGGAAGCACCCGTTTCTCGTGGGTTTGAATAATAAACGCTATTCAAATCCATGGGTTACCCTTTTTTCTTTATTTTCTTGATTTAATCTAGGAAGTTCGTCAGCCAATTTCTAAAGACCATTTCTGATGACTGCTACTGGCCAATTCAGACTACCACCTCTGGTGACCATCGGCGGCCAACCTTCGACCACCAACTCCGGCTACCACTTCCGACGACTTCCACCGACAAATATTTTTTTCTAAGTTATTCCAAAGATGCCCTTTGTGTAATTATAATAATATTTTTAAAAATACACTCTCTTTCTTCTAATTATTTTTTCTTTTGGAGCTTTTTTAATTATTATTATTATATTATCTTATTTTAATTTTCTCTCTTCTCTTTGTTTAAAATTAATGTTTCCTTCATTTTAGGAGATCTCATTTATTTTCTACTTTTCCTAGTTGAAAATCGATCACCTATCTACGAGATCTTAAGTATACGTCGAATATACTGATAATATAATGGAAAATGTAAATATATATCGCACATATCTTGGTTTATTCTTTGGCATGTTTACAAATATATTTAGAAATATAAATCTACTTCGAATATATTGTTTGATATATAAGATAAAATAATATACAAATTATATTGATCATGCAATTATCAAATATACACTGATTTATTTATAGAAAATTAAAACATTTACGTGTTATATATATCAAATATACCTTATTTTCTCTTTCAAAGCTTCTTGTCGATTCTTGCTTTCATTTATGAGGGCAAATTTTTTTGAATTTTTGGAGATATTTTCCTTACTTGTATCAATCCTAAAGAAATCTATTTTGGAAAGTTCTAACCATGATAAATTTTCCTTACATGCTGATAGATCTAAAAAAGTAAATTTGGTCATATTTTTATATAAATTAATAGTTCATTAGACTACAATTGTATAATTAGGTACATTTATTTAGGCTATATGTATAGAAAATCCTAATTTAATTTAACATTTTCATTTTTTTTCATTGGTTGAACTAGCTCGAAAATTTAGAATTATTGTTTAAACGTAAAGGATTAAAATATTGGTGACAACTTAGTGCCAAATACAAATTAAAACTCAAACTTTTTATGATTTTTTTAGGGAAATTGCATTATATGTCAGATATATTTTAAGAATCGAAGCGATGACTTCAACTTTTTTGTAATTACAAATGTGACAATCACATAGCAATCACATAAAAATCAGATAACAATCAAATTTTCAGACGAAAGTTTTTTGACATGTTTGTAAAATAGCAAAACCTAGGGACACATGCCCAATTTTCAATTTTATTTTATTAAAGTTGCAATTGCTCTTTTTTTTTTTTTTTTTTTTAATTTCTCAAATGTAATTTGATTAAAAAACAATTATAAATTTTCAATGATTGAATTTAAGACTAAAATACTAGTTTATTTCAGTTTGAAGTTAGCATGTTACGATAAAAAAATCGATCATTTTCATATTAGTTAAAGTGACAAAAGTCTATAAAGTTTTATCTCAAGACCTAGTAAAATAAAAATACCAAATTATAAAAATAATAAATTAAATAAAACTATAATTCTAGTCATTCTCTATTTCAACTTTTTTTTTAAAAAAAAAAACAAATATTCTTCTAAATCTTTTAGTTTATTTTAAACTTAACTATAATAAAATAATTAAGATGGCAAGTTTGAATTAATCTAAAAGCTAACCACTAATTAAACACAATAAAATATTTTACAAACTCAAGATTTATGAATTACACTTCATTCCTAGGCTTTCGAAGCCTGCACTCCAAACACAAGTTCTTAAACCCCAAATTCATAAACATATACTCCAAACACAATTTTCTTAAACTCAGGCTACCTAAACCTCCCAGCTTAAATTTCAGGCTTAACATTCTCAAGCTTAAGATTCCAAACCTGGACACCAAACGCCTCCTTCATGTACTATATAGATGTGATCTACTTATAAATACTCATTTTCAACACAACTCTTCAATAGATAATCTCCAATACCAATTTCCAATTTCCACATTAAAATATTGTTTTAAAGGAAATAGGCACTTTGAGAATCCCACATTTCTTAGAATTGGCAGTGAGACCTCACTTTTATACTCCCACCTTAGGTTATGGGTTTGGTCCCTAAGGGGTATGCATATTTTAGAGGAAGTGAGGAGATAGGCAAATATGGGTACAATGAATATCCCATACAAGCGCGTCGCCATCCGTCTAGATAGGGTGAGGCGCGTGTTTGTGATTATTTTTTAATTAAAAAATTACTATTTTAATCTTTAATTTTTAAAAGTAAAAAAAAAAAAAAATCTTGTCAACAACTCCCAATACATGTCGCGAGCAAGTGGCACCGATCAAGTCTTCTGCACATTTCGAGCACCTGTACATCTATAAAAGGTACTAGCCTTCAGCAGTTTAGATCATCTCATTTTTTATCACAGAGTTCCATTCCATAGTGTTCAATTCTCTCAATTTTCCTTTTCATTTCTATTCTTTTTAGCATCAAAGTCCTAAAGAGTGTGAGTTTTCTGACCAGGTACAATGTAGATTTGATCGAGACAGTTTTGTTTATTCTGGGTTGTTTTATCCTGGGGACGACATGGAAATTCCGTAGAACTATTTGCACATTGGATAGAGTCATGAAATGTCTTAAAGAGATCGAGATCCACGGCTCAGCTTGTAACAAGTTTTTGTTTTGCAGGTTCCATTTTTCTGACGAATGTCGTTTCTAACTATCTACTGCTGTCAAATCTTGTCTAATGGAGAGTAGTAGTTCCAACAGTTTCCAACAATTTTAAGACGGTTCATCTGTCGATTCTGTCATGGTCCTTTCCAATCAAAACGACATTATGACCTCCGACCTCAACCATCCGTTTCAGTTTGAAGGACTGAACTTTCAACGGTGGAAGTATAAGATGTTGTTCTTTCTTACAGTCAAGAAAGTTGTCGATGTTTGTACCATGGAGAAGGCAACCTTCCCAAACGAAGATTTAATAAAACAACAAATAAAAGAAGCTACTGATTGGGAAGAAAAAGATTTTTTGTGTAAAAAATTCATATTAAATGGTTTGACTGATGATTTGTATAATTACTACAGCACAATAAAGATAGCAAAAGAAGTTTGGGACGCCCAACAAAAGAAGTATGATATCGAGGAGGCCAGGTCGAAAAAGTATGTCGTCAGCCACTACCTTAAGTTCCAAATGACGGATGACAAATTTGTGGAGGCCAATCCCATGAGCTACAAAAGATAGCCCATGAATCACTACAAGAATTTTCACCTTTCCCAACGCAAAAACAAAAAAAAAAAATATGAGCAAAGTATTGAAAATGTCGGGATAGGTTATGCCAACACATTTTTTTCTTCGGCATAATTATCGTCGTATCCATGTTGGGAGAAATTCCTCACGACGAAAACTATTTTCGTCGGCATAAATACCATTTTTGGCAATACAATTGTTTGCATCGGGAAAAGCATAGTCCTAAACAACAAAATTTCAGTTCAATAGACAGATTTCTGCCAACGTTTATTTGAGTGGGCATAAGTTGTTTATAATTTTATATATTTTTTGTAACAATTAAATAAACAATTTTTTTCATTAATACCTAATTATACACATAAAAATTAAACTTCAAACAAATCAATTGGGGATAAATATAAAAAAAAGTAAGCTTATATATTTAAAAATAAGACAAATTTCAATACAAAAGCTATAAAATTCTACAAACAAAAACTGTGTATACAATTAAACTTGAGCTTTTCTAATTTCTTACAAATCCCCTATAAAAAAAAAGTTTAATTTTCCCTAAGCCAAAATACCCTAAGCCAAAACAAGAGAGATACTAAACCAAACTAAGTAATCATCTCACAAAATATTCCCGCAATCTTCAAAAAAATGATCTTTAAAAATTTACACAAACAACCTGAAGTAGGAAAAAAAATATTATTAAAGATTTCTTAAAATCAACAAAGAAAAATGCACAAAAAGATCTTAGCAATCACACAAAGACTTAAACAAAATGTTTAAAATAGTTATGAGGAATGAACCCTCTCTCAACCTACAAACATGTCGTCAATGTTCATAATTAAAACATAAACACCACAAACAACCATTTTACTATCTAAAAAGTTATTAAAATAGTTATAATTTAGACGTGAACCCCTCCCCTACGTTACAAATATGTCGTAAATCCACTTAAACAAATAGATCAATGCCCTTTAAACCTCCACATCTATCGAATCCCTACAAATAAGCCAAGAACTTGTTCCTCTAAAATCCAAATTAGGCTTCAAGATAATCTAAAATACAATTACAACATATACATCTCCCCCTCCCCTCCCAAGCTATGAACATGTTCTGGTTCCAGCTAAAGGTCATTTAAACCACGAAGTAGCAACAAATGCATAGAAAGCATCGAAGTGAATCCCTCCCCCCTAAATCCACCTAAATTTCTTTCAAGGCTAAACTCATCATTCAATAGTCCTAAAAGAATATAACTCAACTCTCGGATCCCTACAAATAAATCCAAGAACAAAGTTCCTTTAGAGTGCACAATTAGGCTTCTAGATAATCTAAAAACAATTACAACATATATATCCATTTACATGACACTTTGCCACTTCTATGAATTGTGCAACTCCGTCAACGGACTTTCTTGAGAACCTAACTCTAAGCTTAATCTAATCCTTATTCATCGTTGAACCGAATGAATAAATAATGTCTAAGTTTTGTCTATATGAAGGAGATATTTCATTATCTCTAAGTTTTGGCCTTTCAGATAAGAACAAGAGATAAATCACTACATTTCTAGTGTTCTTTCTTATTTTACAGAAAGACGGGCCTGCATCAAGCATGTGACAAGAACATTAGTAAAGAAAAATTGTCAAATTTTTATGATTGTGTACATTTATTGATAAAAGCTAAATAAATGAAGCTAAAGGGTCAAATATTTTCCATTTTCCATTTTTTTTCCTCAAAGTTTTCATTTTTTCTCACAATATTTTTAATCAATCAAACAAAACGACTCATTATTAGAGTTTTTTTAGATGATATGATATTAAATTTACCTTTATGTATCAACTGAAATTTTTTGGGTCAATCGATGATTTAACACTAGCAAGTAAAAAGTGCAAAATTTAGTTAATTTTCTTTAAACATCCTTCCACCGACAAATATTTTTTTTAAGTCATTCCAAAGATGCCCTTTGTTTAATTAAAATAATATTTTTAAAAATACACTCTCTTTCTTCTAATTATTTTTTCTTTTGGAGCTTTTTTAATTATTATTATTATATTATCTTATTTTTAATTCCTTCTCTTCCCATCTTTGTTTAAAATTAATGTTTCCTTCATTTTAGGAGATCTCATTTATTTTCTATTTTTCCTAATTAAAAATCCATCACCTATCTACGAGATCTTAAGTATATGTCGAATATACTGGTAATATAATGGAAAATGTAAATATATATCGCACATATCTTGGTTTATTCTTTGGCATGTTTATAAATATACTTAAAAATATAAATCTACATCGTATATATTGTTGGGAGAGATAATCCCACATTTCTTAAGACATGAGACCTCACTTTTATACTCCCACCTTAGGTTGTGGGTTTGGGCCAAAGGGTATGCATATTTTAGAGGAGTGAGGAGATAGACAAATGTAGGTACGGTGATATCCATATGAACTGCGTTGCCATCCGTCCTTACGGTGAGGTGGCGTGTTTGTGATTATTTTTTTTATTAAAAAATTACTATTTTAATCTTTTAATTTTTTTAAATTTTTTTAAAAATCTTGTCAACACTCCCTAATACGTGTCGCGGCAGTGGCCCGGTCAAGTCTTCTGCATTTTCGTGCACCTGTACGTCTATAAAGGTGCAAGCCTTCAGCAGTTGCAATCATCTCATTTTTTTTCATCAC